>NC_142009.1:267231338-267296338 GCF_049901735.1 Notechis scutatus | reverse complement strand
CCCAGGATATCACAGCACAAGACCAAGGATACCACAGCAATAAATCTCACAAGGTCATCACACAACCCATTACCCAAGCTGTTACTACACAGGAGGCTAATCGAAAAGAGATCAAAACACAAAGCGACCCAGGAGATTACAACGCAAGACCCAGGATACCACAACAAAAGAACTCACAAGCCCATCACACAACCCATTACCCAAGCCGTTAAAACACAAGAGGCTAACGACCCAGGAGATGACAGCACAAGATCCAGGATATCTCTACAACAAAAGGCCATTACACAGCCCATTATACCAACATCAACTCCATCAACCAATCAAGAGGCTGCAGCACAGCCAACCAGCCCAGCACACCATCCCCCACCACTTGTATATATAGAGATGGCAGCTCCGGTCACACACTGCTTGCACTGGCACTAAGCCGAAAGCACCAGCCTGAAGATGGCGAGTGGGACCTCGCCGAAACGTTGCCTAGATACTTTGAATCTTACGCGGAGAAAACCCGAATAACCAAAGATCCACATATATATATATATATATATATATATATTTTAAAGCACCACTACTATGACGTGGGAAAATACCGAACAAAGCTGAAGGCCATACATGTAAGTACCCACGAAAACTTAAGAAAATATATATATATATATATATATTCTTAAGTTTTTAAGCGGTAGCTACATGTATGGCATTCAGCTTTGTTGAGTATTCCCATGTCATCTCAGTTGTGCTTTTAAAGTTGTAACAATGTTTTGGCAGAATCTCATCTGCCATCATCAGGCTTCTGTATTGTACAGAAGAACTGTACCGACGAACACAATACAGAAGCCTGATGATGGCAGATGAGATTCTGCCGAATCTCATCTACTACAACTTTAAAAGCACAACTATAATGACATGGGAAAATACCCGAACAAAGCTGAATACCATATATATACTATGTATATATATATATAATGGCCCCTAATCCTAAAGTAAAAGGAGGGAAAATTGAAGAGGAGAATATAAAGAGTATTTTCAATCGCTGCCTGTCCCTCAGCTTTTTCTGGCTTGTTTGTATGCCATGGGAACAAAAGCTAGGAACTTTTTTAGGGGGCGTGCATAAGCGCACCAACGTGCCTACCGTCCCTGTCCTGTTGTTTCTCTTATTCTTTTATTTTTCTTATATGTACCCATTTCATGTATTCACAACTATGTATATGCTTATACTTATTATCTTGTAAACAATTGGCAAATCAAATAAACAAACAAACAAACCTATTTATCCTCTTTCTCATATACATGGTTGTTATTGTTCTCTGAAACACTGAAAAGCTAGAATCTGTTTCCTTTATCTTGGGGAGGATCATTTAAGGAATAATGAAAGGAAGAATGAATTTCCAGACCATCACAAGATTTTAAGAGTTACTATAAAGCTCATATAGAGGATTGGGTAAAAATTAACCTGATCCTTTGTCTGTTGTATAATTTTGTAGGCACACACCATCCAATGTGTGCATTACTTGTACATTGTAAAGGGATGCAGAAACACCACATACATTAGGTGAAGGACTCTTATTCTGAGACAATGTTTGAATTGAAAGAAGCAGTCTTCAGCAAACTCAGACTCAAACTCAGTGGGAGTGATGGAACAGTATTTGATTTGGTAATAAACAGGAGGAAGCATAATTTAAAATAGCGAACTTGTTAGCAGGTGGTTCATCCGATTTAGACGTTTATGTTGCCCCTGTTTTGGATGAGAATGGGCTTCCCATGAAGATTCAGAATGCACAGCTTGCAGATGCTACTAAATCTGTCACTGGCTTGATTATGTCCATTTTGGTTTTACTACTTTTTTTTTTTTTAAAAAAATCTCAATAGGTATCTGTTCTAATTTTTTATGTATTCAGGAAAAAAACCATTTGTCACAAACATCCATATATGTGTCTTCCAATATAAGATTTGTCCATATTTTTGCTAGTTGTGTTCCATAGAAAAAATGCCTATTTCACTATATATTAATATATACTTAATTCCTCCAAATGTACACATTGTTTGAGTTTACATCCTCACATTTTGGCCTTGACAAATCTATAAATCAAAGGACAGCTGAAGTAAGATACAGTTGCGGTTTCACTGAGCAACAACTTCACTTAACAACTGAGTTGCCAGTCCCAACAGTGCTCTATAAATGATGATTATTTATAATTCTATTCTGGTCTGTTGACTAGAGTGACAATGGGTGGTCAATGATTTCTATTTGTGTCCTTCCTCTTAAAAAAAACCTCTTTTATTCCATTTTTAAATGGTCATAATATCTCAATCTTGATCTGTTTGTTCCTTTTATGTTTATGAAAAATACTAACCAATTGGTGGATTTTTGTGACAGAGACAAGCAGAGGTTTAAGCATGTGAGAACAAAAGATATGGGTTTTGTTTAGCAGAAACATGAAACACTAATAAAATATTCAAGACTGGCAATTAGAAGAATGTGCTTTCTTTCAGAAATTAGAAGAATGTGCTCTCTTACTTTGCTGCAGTTTTTAATCCACTCCATTTTTCCACATTGCATTTTTTCTTTACTTATTGGTAGGTTAATAGTTTAGCATTTATTTTGTAAATACATTACTTGCTTGGGACAAAGAAAAAAAAAATCATAAATTGTACCAACAGACAAATAGTACGAACAGACAAATGATGCCAATAGTTAACTACAGATGCAACCACACAGCATTACTCTAGGACTCAAATCAACTAAAGCCCTCCAAAATATCTTAAGTAAACTAAAAGAGCCAGTAGACTATGAAGAAAAAATGGGTGAGAACTAGAATATACAGTGTAACAGCCACTATGTATGATAGATATGCAGAAGATTAGCAGACTGCATCCGTGAAGACCTATTAACAGTCAGAAAACAAGATGAAAACTCTTCAGTCTCACAATATATGGTCAGACTCAATCATCATTTCAAATGAAAAACTGTGAGCAACCTAGACCAAGATAAATCCAAAACAATAGGGATTTTGTGGAAGCTTGGCATTCAGACAAATCAGCCATCAATAGACACACATATACTGTATAAACCATATATACACATCATTTGAAAAAGACATTGAAAAGCTAAGAAGGAAACAAGTAGCCAGAATGTATCCACTCCAGCAGCCAACACCCTGATAATAAAGGATTCACATCAGGCAAACAATGAAGCTGAAAAAAACCCTAATCAAGGAACTATCAAGGAGAAAACCACATCCACAAATCATGGGCAGGGCAAACAACTGTATATAAATAGGGAGCAAATCCCACACTCCCTCACGCTGCTATCCTAGCTGAATAATGAAACATCTGTAAGCAAAGAACCCTGCTCAGAGAGCACCAAGGACTTCACAGCAACCTTAAATTACATATTCTATTATTCTATTGGGGAAAAAATCCGTTTCTATCTAGATCTATCCAATCTGATCTGAAAAATATTTACTGGTTTGTTTTTTAGGCTGTCCATTTGGTATATTGAGAAGGCAGGCTTCTTAAAATCCCTATGGAAGAGGATATTTGTCTCTGTGGCATGGGACAGATGGAGGACCTTAAGCAATATGCTGTTCAGAAACCATTTTCCTGCAATTAAGTTGGTGGTGGGGGGAACATTAGGACAAATCACTAGCAGATTTTCCAGTACAGTAGCTGAATGTGTAATTTATCTGCTGGTGTAGATGCTGCCTCACTTCAGCTATCAACTAGCGATTTTCATATTTATCTATCAGAATAAGAAATGCGTACACATGGGTTAATTTCCCCCAAGATGTCCAAGTTGCAATTTTTTACTTTTGCTAAAGATCTGAGGTCAGAGGCATTTCAACGCTTATGGTTTTATATTGTGCTGTAAATTAAACCATTGTCTTGAATTCTTTTTATTTTGTTGTGTTATTTTACTGTGCCCCAGTAATAATTGTGACTGTACTGTGCCCCAGTACTGTTACAACATGTGCCCCAATGATAATTGTGACTGTATTTCTTATGTGGCTCTTATGTGACTCTTATGGGATTGTACTTCTGCAATGTTTGGCATACTGCTTCTTTCCACTTAAAAACACTTAACAAACATAGTTAATCAGCACTGCTGGGGAGGTAAAATTAGGATTGCTTGATCCATCATATGAGAGTTAAGACAGCTCTACTGGCATAATCTCTTTTGACCTCTTCAGAAAAGTCATGGCCTCAACAAAGTGTTTTTGTTTTTGAGCTTCATGCACAATTCCTAATTGGCCGGGTGGGGTGGGGTGGGGATGTTAGACAACAACAGCAACCAGATAGCAATTGCCCAACTTTCCTTGCCATGCTTACTTTTAATACAAAAAAATGTAAGAGCACTATTATTATAGAACATAGAACATAGAATAACAGATTTGGAAGGGACCTTGGAGGTCATCTAGTCTAACCTCCTGCTCGAGCAGGAGAGTCTATTCCAAATATTAGCTAGGATCGAACTCACAGCCTCCTGATTTGTGACGCGAGAGCTCCATCTCTAGGCCTGGCCAGTTTGAATCAGTGGGATTGGATGGGAGAATGGTGTCTTGGCTCCTCAACTGTAGGAGAAAGAAGGGAAATCTCAGATAGGAAACAATAGGAAATTCCCAATAGGAATTTACTTAAGTGCTAGCTCTATCAAAGAAAATCTTGCAAAAAGATCTTGATAGTGTTTCCACTGGACTGGAACTGAACTCGGTTAATCAGCATAGTTTCCCAATATGCACACAAATCTACAACAACATGGAAAATGGGGCAATGCCAGTCTTTAAATTTTACAGTCCTTCCCCGTCAAAGGGGTCGTACAGGAAAATTACTTGTATGGGTAACTGCTAGCTCCTTTCTTTCAGTACAACATAGGTCAATGTAGCCACTGCTGTGTAGTGGGTCGCTTACACATGAGCATTTGTGATAAAGGGAGGGGGAACATGCTTTCCAAGAGAAATGAACAGGAAATGAAATAAATCATGTAACCATTTTCCTTCCCTAATATTTGGGAATATGATATTGAATAAAAGTACAGCAGGGTTGCATTTGCTTCTGAAGGCAAGATAAATCCAAGGCCTCCTCTACACCCGGAGTTCTGATTTCAACAACTTAATTTTGAAAGGATACAAATTATCTTCCAACTTAGCTTGACTTTGCTGAACACTGTGGTTGCTCTGTATCTCTCAAATCACATATAACCTCCCAAAATCAATGGCCTCTTGAATACTTTGAAAATAGCATAAGACTAGGGCAAGAGTTGAAGAATTACACTAACAAGGAGATAACTTTATCAGCAGAGCTACAGGAGGAGAAATACAATTAATCTTTGCCATCTGCAAGGAATAAGGCTGTTAGATATTCTAATTCTATACTGCATGCCAAATATTTCCGTACGCTACACCAAGAATAGACAGTTCTGTGTATTTAAGGAAGACAATAGATTTTGCACATCCCAATAGTTAATTACTTGCTAAATAAAATATTTAGCAAATAATAATTGCTAGTAAAGTAGTATGCTAATAAAAATGAATTGCTCTTCAGCTGATACTTACCTGACAGAGATAGATATAATATATTGCAGCTAAAACACTGCTACGTGATTTAATGGCCAAGAAGGGAAAAGATGCTCATCATTTTAGAAGGTTACTCTTTCTTTGTGTGTGCATGCAGGCATTTTAAATGCTACGTTTAACAGTAGCTGAAGTTCACCGAAGCATCTTTAATAAATAAAAAGAGATTTATTTTGCTACACTTAATAGGCTTAGGAAGTTATAGTCAATTTGTTTACCACCTCAAAGTACAAAGCACTATAAGAATGCTTTTACAACATTTAAGATAAAACATCTTTTTTAGTGGTTGACTTTTCTCTATAATTAGACACAATTATCAAAATGAGAGTTTATTACCATCTTGCTTGTTTTCCCATATTGGTAAATCAGTGTTTTGTTTTCCCTTTCCCCACAACATAATGATTAGCATGCAAAGACTCAGCTGAAGAAAACTTAGCACCCCAGAAGGATTCAGAATCAGGAAAAGGGCCATTCTTCTCCTTCTATTGATAAGGCATTGAGAAATAAGTTCCTGTTAATGAACCACTAATGAAACAGATGCTCAACATAGTTTGTTGCTTTCATACATGACTAAGACTCTGGCAATCTAGTTTCCCAGCAACCTGTCCTCCTTTTTGCTTGCATATGAAAGCCACAAAACATGTTTCATTTGGGACTCCTGAGAAATATTGTATGCTCTCATCCATCATAACATGTGCTGAATACAAATGAGTTAACTAATGCAGAAGTTCCAAAGACAATCGTTGTATACAAGTCACACAACCATTTCATTTGGATTAAATGTGAATTTCATTCATAACCCAGTACAGGTAAATTTCAAGGTTCGAAGAGAATAAATGTTCTTGCTATTCATGTAGTAAATTTCCAAATGAAATATACTTGTTTTTCAGCAACCTTCGATGACTGTCATATTTAAGTAAGCAATTTAGAGATTAAGCTCTTACATGTTTCAAATAATTTATTCTGTAGTACATTAGTAGTGATGATGATGATAATTTATCATGCCTCTTTATCAAGACATGGTACAAAATGAAATAAAAAGTCAATAGTGCAATCATGACAAATCAATTCAATAAAATTATATCAGAAAACTAGTAAATAAATACGAATACTCAAACAATGAGTTTAGCAGTAGTGCATTTAAAATGAAGCTCTAGGATGGGGTGAAGTATATATGCATTCATAACAATTTAAAACAGGTCTTCATATCAAAGTGCTAGCTAACTAAGAGTAGGATGGAATAACTAAAGCATACACTGTAGCCTACTAGTCAATTAAAAAAGGTTTGAAGCTCTCTTTTTACACCGAAATGAAAGGAAGAAGAGAGTAGATTCCAGAGCCAAGAGACTAAGTTGCTAACTGAAAGAAGGTTTGTCCAAAGGAATGTAAAACATGAATAGAATTGTAGGATAAAACAAGGGCAGAGAGAGATTCAGAGAAGCTTCCAACTGAAGGATTATAACCAGAAGCACTAGAAATTTTAAAGTGAGCTCTACTGGAATATGAAGTGGTTAACATGAAAATAACACAGAAGATTAAAAACAGCCTGAATAACCTTGTTTGGATTAGGAGCAGGGAGAGACAGGAAGTAGAACACTTGCAATAAATATAATATAATATAATGTAATGTAATGTAATGTAGTGTAGTGTAGTGTAATGTAATTTAATGTAATATATAATAAATATAATAATTAGGGGGCGTGCATAAGCACACCAACGTGCCTACCGTCCCTGTCCTATTGTTTCTTTTATTTTTTTTATATGTATTCATTTCATGTATTCATAACTATGTTTATCCTTATTGTTAGGGATATACACCCTAGCAGAACCTGCACGGCAGTCAGGCAGGCAGGCAAATATGTGAGATAAACGTTTTTGTAGCTTACACTCAGTAAAACAGATACACAGTGCTAGTTAAATAGTTTATTCCAGTAAGATTTATAGCATAGTCAAACAGTCCATATATCATACACTTAGTTCAGTCCGTCCGGGGATTAATCAGTTGCAAAGTCCAGTGTCGAAAAAGAGGTCAGTAAATTTACAAATATCAGTCCAGTAATATATCTCTTCGCAGTAGAAATATAAAGAAGTCAAACCTCTTTTCTTCCTTCAGCAACAGCAAAGAACACGCAGTTAACAATCCATCATCGTCAGCAAGCAATCCAGTAAGCCAGCAATCAATCAAGTTCTCTTGCTCCCTCTTATGGCGATTTACAGCCGCACCCAAAATTACATGCTTTACAGTTAAAGTGACACACACTTAAACTCACAATCATAGTCTATATATATTATTTTACCCAAACTACGTTAGGTAACCTATGTTATTCCTAACACTTATATCTATTATCTTGTAAGCGATTGACAAATCAAATAAATAAATAAATAAAAATAAACCTTCTCCACATTCAATTCACTCTTTCAGTGCTGTTATCTTCCTTCTTAACTTTCTGAGAACATTCTTCCTTATGTTCCTTCTCTTTTGCTTCCTCTTTATAGCCAGCCTCCCAAAAGAAATATACTTGTATATTTACAGAAACACCACTGATTTCCACCAAATCAAGTGCAATAAATATATTGAAATCCCAGATTGGAAAACATTGTCTTTGGCACCAGAAGACAAAATAGGAAAAGCTCCTGTTGGCAGTCACCATTAACCTCGAATCTTTCCGGTAAGGGAGTGCTACCCCTTAGGATGATCCCCAGTTGAAAATATCTATAAGTGAACATTTTATGAAAAATACCTTTTCAACCCCACAGGAAGTCAAGGGAACACCTGCCAGGAGACTACTAAAGTAATCTAGGTGTAAGGCAAGAAAAGCACATGCCAGTAGTACTGCAGCCTTAACTGATCATTTCTCAAATCTCCAAAATGAGAAGGCAGTGATTTCTCTATCATTGTTCCCTATCAAATGCCACTATAATCTACATTCTTTAATTAGTTCTCTATGAGGCTAGGATGAAGGAACAGATATATATCTTGGGTAAAGATAATACATTTCTTTTTTCTTTCTTTCTTTCTTTCTTTCTTTCTTTCTTTCTTTCTTTCTTTCTTTCTTTCTTTCTTTCTTTCTTTCTTTCTTTCTTTCTTTCTTTCTTTCTTTCTTTCTTTCTTTCTTTCTTTCTTTCTTTCTTTCTTTCTTTCTTTCTTTCTTTCTTTCTAAAATGATTGAATGGAAATGTGGCAAATGTTGAGGAAATGATTCACATTTAAACATAATTCTTGGATATTTTCTGAAAATCGGCTCTAAATTCAGTGCTCACTTATAGCAAAATGGAACTGCTAAAATTTCTGCTGCACAAGCGAGCAAGCAAGCAAGCAAACAAACAAACAAACAAGCAAACCAGTGGCATTGCAATCTGAGAGCCACAGGGCCCTGTTCAAACCAATGCTACCCCTCTTTTGTTCAGCCACACTGGAACTCTAAAGGAAGCCGTATTCCTTTCCAACATTGGTAAACAAAGTCTGGGTCAATTCTTTTGAAACAGGCCTGAATTGTGTCAGACAGCACAGTAAAGGAAAGAGAGAATGAGAGGGTACACCTTCCAAAAGAAATTGGTTCTATTTCAAGGAGCCATGAATAATTTCAACCCATAGAAGCCAAAAAGAACCAATCTTTTTCCTGCATTGAAGTGGCTGCCTGAAGAACAAAAATAAACAGAAGCCGGAGAAAATTCAGCAAAGCTTTCACTGACTAGCTTATCTGTATGTGGAGATAAAATGGCTCAGTAGGACACCTTTAAAAAAAAGCTTACAAATTCAGTTGGCTCCAGCGTCAATGACCTTGAACATTCATAAAAAGAGATGTTGTAACGGTGCCTCTTCTAGCAATTCCTTCCTGTTTTGCTATTTGAGACAAGAAGGCTATTCTTGGCTCCTCCCTAGGACTACCTGGCCAAAGCCATGAGGATCTGGCCTTAAGTCCTTTCAATCCCTCTAGTAAATAACTGAGCAACCCTGCAAAATCCATAGCTACCTGAGCAGAGCACAAAACATCTTTTTTCCCCCTTTTTCCTCTAAATCAACTGTGCTCCATTACTAAAGTATACTGCTGCCAGCAGTGTTGAGATATAGACAGCTCTGAAATTGCTTTTAAATTTGTTATATCTACTAGAGCTTACCTCTTTTTTATTTATTTCCAAAATTCAATGTGAAGAAAAGATTTGGTACGTCCTTTTTGGGAAAAGGGAATGGGTCTTCTTTTTGGAAAGGGTAGTAATAAAAGAGGATGAATTGTAAAATACAACTCACCAAGTTCTTGACAGAGTGAAATAGAAACTAAGTAGCAGTAAACATCTAGAAGAGTTTATTCAAAAGAAAAAAAAACCCAATAGGATTGTCCCAAAAATGCTTTTTCAAAAGGACTTTATTTGAAAATGTTTTGTTTCTCAGAACTGAAGAAGCTTCTTGGATGAGAAATGAAACATTTTCAAGATTGTTAGATATTTACATACTCACCTCTGATTGGTTGGTCCGTGATGGTGGGAATTTGAAGAGCCATCACTGGTTGCAGCCGTGAGCAGCCCTGCTGTAAAAGGAGCTGCCGCGGCTGCCATCTTCAGTTCCACAATCGCGAAATAAATGAGTTAAGCCGATCAGAGACGTGGGTCTTTTCTCACCCATGATCTATCACTGGTGACAAAGGTGGGATCCTGAGACACGTGGGACCAGCGAGCACGTGGCAGGCAAACTGACAAGAACCGAACAATGGCTGGAACCAGCACGCCACCCGCATCGTTCGATCTGACAACTGAAGACTGGGAATCGTACGTTGACCGATTCCACATTTTCTTGGAAGGAGGCAACCTGATGAACATTTCGGAGCACAGGAAATGAGCCGTATTCCTTACCCACCATTCCTTACCCACCATTTTCAAAATGGCCAAAGCCCTCTCGGCACCCAATGACATGAAAACGACGGCATGGCTGGATTTAGAGAGAATCCTGAGGGCATACTATATGCCACTGGTATCCTGCCTAATCAAGAGGTACGAATTCTACCAGAGAGACCAGAAGGAAGGCAAAAACATCAGCAATTTCATCGCGAGCCTGAGGTACCTTGCCGGAGTGTGCAAATTTCTAAACGTTAATGAGGAGATGAGTAGTCCTGGGACTCAGAGACCTGACGCTACAGAACTGACTCCTGACAAAGCCCAAAATAACTCTAAAAGTGGCTATCGAAGAAGCATTGGCCGTGGAAGCATCACAGAAATCTGCTGCAGCCATGAGGAAGATGAACAGGATGGTGCAGCCTGCACCTAAAGAAACTACTGCCATCCACCATGAGGACCTCAAATCCAAGTCCAAATTGGACAACGATGAGGAAGTAAACCAACTCTGTACAGAAAGACACCCAAAAAAACGAGAAGGAAAGAGGAAGGACTTCTGGTGTGCAGGATGCAAAGGAAATCACCCCAGATCAGAGTGCCGGTTCCGCGACACTATCTGTCAATGTTGTGAGTGGCAGGGGCACATCACGAGTGCATGCCAGGCATCCAAACCCAACAGCAGGAGACAAAGATAAGGCATACTGCCACAGAGCCAAGAAAACCAACCCAGGAGCCGACAGAGCCAATTCAGCTGGAGCTGAAGGAACCACGAGCTAAGCCGATCAAAGACTCACGCGTCTTCTCTCACCCACGGTCTATCAAAGATAATTGAGAATCTCTCTAGAAACCAGTAGGATTAGCTTGCTGCTCCTTTAGGTATTGCTGAAGTGGATGGCAAGTACACTTAGTGATGTGTCCATCTTCTCCATGATTTATCACCTTTCTTTCTTTTATACATAAAACCTTTTGCAGTATTTACTTTACAAATATTCCTTTTGAATTAGCTGTGACTCTTGACATGACCATAATATATTACCATTTTTTAAATTCACTTGGAAATAAGATGCAGACAGTTCAATGTTCTGCAGTATATTAGATCCTAGGAAGAAAACACGGTGAATCTGGTACAAATTGTGAGTTTCTTGAGGTGATTGTGTGAAAATTTAATACAATGTTTTCCCCTAAAATATAACTTCTCTTTTGGCTAGACAATCAAACCATGAAATGGGAGGAATGATTGTTTCAGAATTGAAGAATAATGTGTGCGTGTGAAAAAGAAAGAGAGGGATGAGAGAGAGAGAAAAGGGATAGAGATGGGTGGGAAACAAAACTTTCTTAGGTTATCTTGTCCTTTGAATTAGAAAAACCATACAGAACTTTTAAAAATACAAAAGATGGACTTCTCTCCCACCCCCAAGCCAATTAAATAAAGATAAAGTAAGTATTGAATTGTTCTGTCAAATTGTGGGCAATTTAAAGCTCTTAGCTATGATTCCAAGCCTTCCAATCATTCAGCTCTGCATAACCTCTCTGTTGAATTATCTGAGAAGAAATACAAGAGATAATCCCTGTGATTTCTAGGGAAAACCCTTGCCAGGCTCTGCATATGATGTACTGGCAGATCAGAGCAAGTAAAAGGGCGGAAGGCAGAAACAGAGTGAGAGTTTAGTCAATGTGGAACTCGCAAGGGAGCAAAAATCCTTTAAAGGGTCTTTATTTTTCCAAAACTTTTAGAAAGGAAAAAAAAAAAAAGATATTTATGTGAAATTCATAGTTCTTAGCTCATGCATATTAATTAATTGATTGGTTGGTTGGTTCATTCCATTTAGTTTTCTAGCGTGAAAGGACTAGAACTAACTTGGAGAGATTTATTCCTTTTCTCTGCAGGTACAGTTATAAAAAAAGAAGAAACAGGCAAAGCTGAGACAAGTATGCAAAAGGCAGGTAATAAATAATTGTTCATCATCATCATCATCATTCTTATCCCTTGCACCAGTTTCTTATTTAAAAACAAAAAACAAATATCATAACAGCAGTCTCTTTTCCTTTAAAATACAAAGAATATAAGATTCCTTAGACTGACTTTTTAAAAATATTTTCTTCATCTTGCCTTTATTATTTTTATAAATAATTCAAGCTGGCAAACATATTTAATACACCTTCCTCCTCCTATTTTCCCCACAACAACAAACCCTGTGAGGAGATTTGGACTGAGACTGGTCCAAAATCACCCAACCAACTTTCATGTCTCCTAGTTTCTGGTCCGGAGCCTTAACCACTAGACCAAACTGGCCCTTTTAATACTACTCTTATACTCTTCAATATTATTTTTAAAGTAGTGGTAAAGTAGTGGTAAAGTACTATGATGCTCAAAGGTACAGGAAAAGTACTGTGAAACTGAACACCTGTTAAGAAAAAGTGAACAGAAGTCATATACAGTAAGTAGTATAGAAAGATAAGCAAATTCAAGTGTCACCTACACCATGTTGTAAATGTGCATTTATTATCCTTAATAGAACAGCAAGCTTTCCAGATATAGCTTGTATTTCACTTCCAATTAAGATGCATGGAAGAAACTTAATCTAACAAAGAATATATCAGAGATAAGTAAAGACAAAAACAAAAACAAAACTCATTACTGCAAAGCAATAGATCCTTTATTCTTTGTCTGTAAGAAAACAAAAACACTGAATCTTTGGATGGACTGGTTATATCAGTTTTAACTTTTAGTTTTATTTCTCAAGATGCCCTGTGTACTAGGTGGGATATAAATTAGAATCCAGGCTATAATTTGCTCCCTTGCTTCATAGCAATTTATAGAAATAGGTGAATCAAATCATAGTTGGAGCATTGTTTTTAACATATCCACCATAATTTTGTATAGGTTCATAAGTATGTTTCCTTCAAATTCTCACTCCTACCTCTTTACACCTCTAGTCACTTTTAATTACATGCAAAATACTACACATAAAATATCTGGTTTTGAAATGGAATTCCTTAAGTCTAATTTATATTGCACATTTAGTTAACAAACCAAGACCAGATGAGGAAAAATGAGATCTTTGCACCCATTGTGAGCTTCTCCCTTTGCAAATGGAGTGCTGGAAAAATGGTGAGAATAAGAAAGGGTAGCATGAGGTAGCATTTGGAGCGACAACTTGTAAATACATTAGTTATTTCCTACCAGTGGAAAACACTCAAAGAGATGGCTGCTTTTTCTTGGCAATATCACCCTATCTCAAGAGCTCAACAATTTCTCCTTGTCCTACTAAATATGTGTGAGTCAAGTGTTGATTGCTGCCAATTTCAGTGGACCCTGCTGTTTTTGTTCTACTTTGATTTCTATTTTTTTTCCTTGTGGTAAATGGGTCACTTTTGCAACCAAGTTGAGAGACAAGAGCTTGGACAACTATTTGAGAAGATCATTTGATGAACTCTCCAAAGTCAACTTTGTAAAACATGGAGGAGATTACTGGAATTATGTAGCCAGAGTATTAGGATTCAATTTCTGAATCATAAGAGCCATTAATGGCAACCATCAATATCTCTTAGATAATCTGTATGTCAAAATTCTAGGTACATGATTAAGACAGCAACACGACACCCTAGACACTAACATCCATGTAGCTTCCTGCCTGACTTTAATATTTTAGAAGATACTTTAATTAAAAAGAAGTAGCAGCAGCAGGCATGATGCAAAGTTCTTTAATTATCATCAAGTTTTCTTTTTGTTTATGTTTTTTTTGCTAAAAATACCTTCAAATCTTCCATATGCCTCAAGCTTTCTTAAAAAAGAAAAACAGTCTGTATTTTGATTGCAAGTGAGCTGTCTAGGCAATGATATTTTTGTACTTCTAGTTATCTAAGAGTAAGAGCATCCCATACACTAAAAGCAGCATAAAGATCTTTTGTGGCCCCATCACCCTTTTAAGATTTCTTTGCCCCCTTCCCCGACATAGCACTGCTGAAATTCTGCCACAAAACCTTGACATTTGTTGGCATATGAGCCAAAGGGATAAAGAATAAGAAATTCAATAGGGCTGCTAAGCCTTCAGTGATTTCAATGCACCAGTTTTATTTGTTGGCCCTCCCCGCTTCAAAAAAAAGCTTAATTATATCCTCCACTTTTTTTTTGAAAACAAATTTCTCTGAGTTGAATGGATTAACTATTATGCCTCATTCTACTCAGGGCTGTTTTCCATTAGAAGTTTTTTCTCTCTCCAATCATGGATGTAAACACTCATTAACTGGGTATTCTATGTACTTGATAGTCTATGATCTTAAGCACGAATATGCAGAGAAACTCAAGTATGTTAAAATATTTGATTGGTAACCTTTATTTGCTTAGCAAGCAACTGTAGTTCTTAAAAACTCAGGCCAAAGAGTATAGAGATGTACAGAAAAGCAGAATAGTCAGTGAAACTCACAAAATACCTGTTCATTTTTAATTGGCTTCACTTGGTTCACATCCTGGAAAATAATCCAAGCCAGGGAGTAACAAAAGGGACAGAAGAGAGACTGACAAAGAGCAGCATGGTGCAGAAATGATCTGTAGTTGCACAATTTTTAGTGACTTTTTCTACTCAATAGATCCTGGAAACAGAACTTTTTTCTTTGTGTTGATTACAGGTGTGTTGGAATAATCCCAAACCATATGAGGGTGGAGGTTCATTCATTGACCTTGTGAGTTGGTTTCTGAATGTTTCATTATCAAGCTAAGTAACATCATCTGCTTATAAGGGCTTGTTAGCAACTCAAGGGGATGGTAGACATCTCTGATTCTCAGCCTAGGATCCTAGAGTATTCTTAAAGATGCTTCTGTTATCATATATCCTGCTTGAAGAACAGGTGGCGATCATGACCAGGAGGGCCTTTGCACAACTGCGGGTTGTATACCAGTTATTCCCTTTCCTGGACCAACTGTCCCTACTCACAGTCATTCATGCCCGAGTCACTTTCTGTCTTGGCTATTGCAACATGCTCTACATGGGGCTTCCCTTAAAGAGCACCCGGAAGCTCCAGTTGGTGCATAATGCAGCGGCCCACATAGTTTTGTGCAGGTCCTGGTGTACACATGTATTACTTCTCCTGTGGGAGCTACATTGGTTGCCGATTTGCGTCTGGGTGCAATTCAAGGTGCTGGTTGTCACCTTTAAAGCCTTCATGGCTTGGGACCAGGTTATCTGAGGGACTGTGTCTTGCCAGTCACATCTACCTGACCCATCAGAGTGGGGAGGCAGGGAATGTTGCGGGTTCAATCCCCAAAGGAGATACAACTTTTGGTGACCCTCTCCAGAGATTAGAATGGTCCCCACTCTAATACTCTTCTGGAAGGTGCTGAAGACCTGGTTCTGCCAGTGGGCCCATGGAACCCAGAGTGGGATGGAACCCATTAAATGGCTCATTTGATCGACTGTTGTCAGGTCAGGGGGTGGGAGTTGGGGGGCGATTTTGATTTTGTTATATTGTACTATATTAATTTATTTGATTCTTTTTGTTAGTTTTTATTGTTTTAAATGTGGTTTTATATTCTGTAAGCTGTCTTGAGTCGCCATGGGCGAATAGGTGGCAATATAAATTCAATAAATACATACATAAATACATACATAAATAAATCCAGCATGAAAATACAGAATACAATTCCTTTCTGTCTATTTATCTATTTGCATTTGTGTGCTTTTGAACTGGGTTGGCAAGATCTAGGGTGAGAATGGGGGCTCACCCTGTCCCCTAGCACTTGGGTCTCGAACCTGAGCTTTCCAGCTTACAAGCCCAGCATCTTAACATCACCTCATCCCTGCACACACAGATATAGATACACAAAGGGAAACACTTTTTTAGCTCCTCCTTAGAAAGTTATGATTGAGAAGCATCAAATGAAGGTTGGGTGCCTGATTAAGAAGCAACAAATGAAGGCATTTTCCCACCTCCAATTAAGAAAACCCATTAAAACTTTTGACAAAACCAATAAACAGTACAGTACAAGACAATCTGTTAAAGTAATGATCTCATGGGAAATGAGAGGAGCACAGAACAAGAAAACCCAGGAACAATTTGAATAGCGTAGGACATTTTCTCCCAATAAAAGCCAATTTGAAGAATTAAAGCAAACAAAGGTAAACTCCCATGCAGTGGTGTATTAAGATGTGTCGATTTGTAATGCGTTGTGGCACTTCATAAATTAAAGGTTTTGCTTCTCTCCTGAGAGGAGACAATTCAAGTGCTGTCAATTACTTGAACTTAAACATTCTGCTAATTCGACACTCCATCTTTATGACTACAGTGAATCTGCAAATCAAGACATTATTATTTATTTATATATCACCTTTATTATTTTTACGAACAACTCGAAGTGGCAAATACATCTTATCAGGGGTGGGATTCAATTTTTTTAACAACCGGTTCTGTGGGCATGGCTTAATTGGTGGGTGTGGCTTGGTGGTAATGTGGCTGGCTGGGCGTGGCCAACTCAACATCACTCACATTGTGGCACGCATCTCTTCCCCTGGCCTCTCGTGACTGTGGGGATGCTGCAACAGTCGTAAGTGTGAAAAATGGTCCTAAGTCACTTTTTTCAGTGCCATTGTAACTTTGAATGGTCATGCCACACAAGCAAAGTACCAGCAAAGGAGGAGAAAAAAACTCCAGAGAAGTTCCTGAGACAGGAAGTCTAGTCCTTCCAAGAATGTAATAAGGGTTAACGGAGAGGCAATTTCTGTAAGCAACACCAGAATGTTTCCTTCCTGCCTTTCTTACAGGATTAGGCCAGTAATTTCTTCTAACAACCGGTTCTCTGAACTGCTTAGAATGTTAACAACTGGTTCTAGCGAATAGGGGAAAACCTGTAGAATCCCACCCCTGCATTTTATACTCCTTCCTACTCTTGTTTTCCCCACAACAGTAGTCTGAGAGGCAAGAGAGAGAGAATGATTGGCCCAAAGTCACTCATCTGACTTCCATGTCTAAAGTGGGACTAGAACTCATGATCTCCCAGTTTCTAGCCTGGTGCATTAACTGCTAGACTAAAATAGCTCAGTTTAGTAGTGTATAGTCTTCTGATTGCCCCTGCAGGCTTACATGTAAGAAAAGAAATAGATATCCCCCAAATTTGGAAGTAGTAAATACTTACCTGCTTATTGTATTAACACAATGCTTCTCAGTGTGGAGCACTCTATGGCAAAACTTTCCTCCTATTTAAAAGTACCTTCCCAGTACTTTGAGTTCCCCCACAACATCCCATGTGGAGAGCTCAACTAAAGAGCTGTAATTGTACTGCTTGGTTAAAAGATTAGTTTTGCCACAGCAGATTTCCTATACACAAAGAATGCTATTTTCAAAGCTAAAATAGATATAAAAAGAAAACTGACTGAGGGTCTCATTGAAAAACTCAGAGAAAAAGTATACAATTCTGCTTAATACTGGTATTATATTTCCAGCATTTTTCTGCCAATTATTTTTATTGTTGTCAAATGGTTTCAAAGGCAGATAAAATAATTGGGTAAACAGAGTGTGATGGAATGTTTAACAGAACTTGGGAGATGGAGAAGACATCTTTAAAGCAAAGATACCTGAGTCAAGGGGAGGGAGGAATCATGAAAAGAGACTCAGAGTAACTCCAACCTAATTACTTTAGGTATAACCTAGAGAATTTCCTTGGCAGGCTTTCAAGATTTTGTTCCAATACTCCACTAGAAATAAAGATTCAAATATCCAAATGCTTATTTTTTTTTCTCCCTGAGTCTGCCTACCTTGAAGGCCTTGACACGGTCCTATAAACACCAACGCAGAACATCTAAAACTGGAAGGAGCTGCAGAATGGCTATCTAGGTCAATTATCTGATGTAGCAAAAGGAGAGGAAAATACTCCCAGAAAGTCAGACGTGAAAGACTCAATCAATCATTCTGTGTGGTGTTCGGAATACAGCAAAATTTGAGCAAATGAAGGAAGCAAATAAGGAAGCAAACTTAAAAGTTTTCCTTTCTCCTTCTCTTTCAGGTGAGCTTCTAAAGGAGGCAGGTCCATCATGGGGAAAATAGAAATTGGCCCATTCCATAATGAGAATGGGTGAATCAAAAGCAACCTTCTAGGGACAGGTAGAATGAGATGAAAATGATAGTGTAGATTGATCTGAGCTTTTTTGTTCATTTCATTGTATTTTGTTCTACCTATAAATTGTATGTATGCCTACAGGTAGTCCTTGACTTACAACAGTTCATTTAATGACCATTCAAAGTTATAGTGGCACTGAAAAAAAGATGCTGTGGTTCGCTGGCAGCAGGTGCAGGCAGCTGAGGTCTCGGAAAGCGAGGACTCGGATGAGGGGTCGGTGTGTGATGCAGGGATGGGGCCAGGACCATCAGGGATTGGAATGCTGCCTTCGGAGATTGTGAGGCTGGCAGCAGTGATGAAGAGGTCCCCGAGGAGCCTGTGCCCAGTGCGCGTGTGCCCTGGGCTGCTCAAAGGAAAGAGCAGCTGCAGCAGCATGGGCGACTAGGGAGTAAGGCTGCAAGGTAATGGCCCCTCCCTTAAGAGATAAAAGCCAGCTGAGAAACTGGAGTTCTTTGCAGGAAGCAAAGAAGTTTTTGCACTCAAGCCTTGTGGACATTCGGAATATCTTGGTTGGTGTTTGGAGACTCTTTGTGTTTGAAATATTTCTTAGTAACTTTATCTAGTGTTCTTGGCAGCCTTGCACAACCTTGACAAGGCTCATTCTTATCAGAGACAATTAGTTTGAAACAGCCTTTTAACCATGAAGGAACAGAATTCATAAAGAATCATTAAAAGGTTTTGCTGTTACTTCTGTTTTGTGTTTGTTTCCTTGGAATAAGATTTGGGTCAGAACAAAAGAGAATTATAATCGTTTTTCACATGACCATTGAAGTATCACCATGGTCATGTGAACAAAATTCAAACACGTGGCAACTGACTCATATTTATGACAGTTGCAGTGTCTCAGGATCATGTATGACTTTCTGACAAGCAAAGTCAATGGGGAAATCAGATTGTGTTACTAACTTAATGACTGCAGTGATTCACTTAACAATTGTGTCAGAAAGGTTGTAAAATTGGGTGAAGTCCACTTAACAACTGTCTCACCTAACAACAGAAATTTTGGGCTCAATTGTAGCCCTAATTTGAGAACTACCTGGATATGTACATTCAGACTTGCAAAATTATTGTGAGTAAAAAGCTATGGGACCTATGAGATTTTCCTTTTCCTTTCTACAAATGTCTCTAGTTACCAGCTCCTTCATCTGAATCTGCCTAATAAGCACTTTTCTCTCTGCTGAGATCCATAGTTCCATTCTGATAGGACATAACAACAAATAGTCAAAATTGGGAGTGTCCAATCAAATTCTGTACCTGTCAATAATGGTGTCCCCCAAGGCAATGTTCTAGGACCAACTCTCTTCATACTCTACATAAATGACCTCTGTGATCATATCAAGAGCAACTGCATTCTCTTCGCTGAAGATGTAAAGCTATTCAACACCACAGACAATACTGCTACCCTTCAAAAAGACCTTGACTATGTATCAGAATGGCCAAACAAATGGCAACTTCAAATTTCAACAAATAAATGCTCTGTCCTACATATTGGCAAAAAGAAATCAGAAAATAAAATACAGGCTGAATAGTCAAGACCTTGTTGATGATCCAAACTCTCTCTGTAAAAACATGTTGCTGGACAGATTTTCCAAATAGTGGGAGGTTACAAAAATAGGGATTACAGGCCGTTCTTGATTTATGATCACAATTGGGACCAAAATTTCCATTGCTAAGCAAGGCAGTTGTTAAGTGAGTCAGACCCAATTTTACAATCCTTTTGCCACCATTCTTAAGGGAGTCATTGCAGTTGTTGAGTGAATCACACAGTTCATTAAATTCAACTTCCCCCGTTGACTTTGCTTGTTGGAAAGCAAATTGGCTGGGAAAGTTGCAGATGCAAGACCCTGGGACTCGACAACCATCGTTAAGTACATGCCAAGTGCTCAGATTTTGATCAAGTGGCTGTGGGGATACTCTGATGGCCATAAAGGTGAGGACGAGTTTAGGACACTTTTTTTCAGTTCTGCTGTAACTTCAAACGGTCACTCAACGAATATCTTTTAAGTCAAGGACTATCTATATGTGGGAGGGTTTTAGGGATTCTGCTTGAGAAAACCAGAGTGGCCATCCCATTGCATATCTGTGCGTGCATGGGGTAGCCTACCCATGCATGGCTAAGTGATCTTCTACCTCACATTAACTGACAGCCACGTGCAACTGAGTTTCAGTCCACATTCATCAACTTAAGACAAAATGGCATCTATATTTATGCAAAGATCAGTTCCTTGCTCACATATAATATTAGGCAACCCAAACCCTATCTTGTCTATTAGGGAAAAAATGGTTCTTTTAAACAAAAACCAAAAATGGAAATTAGGAACTAGGACTGAAAAGAGAAACAGAGAGTCTTCCATCTACCCAGCAGTCCCAGAGCTCTAATAGGGAGCTCAGAAAGAACAGAGGCTGTCTTTTATCTTTGAAAAGTAAAACATTAGGTAGAAACATTGTATAAGATTACTTTTAATTTGACTGTGGATGTCTAATTATAATAATAATAGTCTAATTTGTTATTTCTGTTGATTGTGGTCCTTTATAAGAGCAGTCCTTATGTGGCTATGCAAATTAGCACCTTTTTACATCAGAGCTGCCTCTATATTAGTACAGTAAAAGATCAGTAGCACTGTGTATTTGGCTCAGAGCTTTATACTGCCGGCTGTATTTTTCTATTTGATGTTCTCTTCAGATGCTATCTGTGTTTTGAACAACTCTATATTTTTATCAGCTCCTCCAATGCTGAATGTTTTCCATGTGAATTGCATATAAAAAGAGGATTTTTACCTTTTCTCTTTCCCCCTTTTTTTTGTAAAAACATTCATGATTTCATGAAATGGAACTATAGCCATATCTGTATCTCAGAAAATTTGTGTATGTGTGATTTGCCTTGTCACTTGTTGCAATAGTGTTGTTATTTCTTTATTTCCTTTCAGATTGTCAACAAGTGACATGAGGTGTGGGAACTCCATCTCTCTCTGACATCCCAGGATTATACCCTGGCAGGCACTCCATGGAAGGCAGAATAACCAAGTCACTGTACAGATGCAGTACCTAGACTGTGTAGATGCCACAGGGTCTCTGGGAATGGAAATTTGAGACCTCCGGTCCATTAGTGGGATTCAATTTTTTTTACTACCGGTTCTGGGGGCGTGGCTTGGTGGGCGTGGCAGGGGAAAGATACTGTAAAATCTCCAGTCAGAGGTGGTATTTGCCAGTTCTCTGAATTACTCAAAATTTCCGCTATCGGTTCTCCAGAACTGGTCAGAACCTGCTGAATACCACCTCTGCTCTGGTCTGTTACTTTATAGGTTCAGCTCTGCTGCTACAGCAACCCACATATACTGTATGTCACAATAGCACTTAGACTTATATATCCCTTCATACAGCTTTACAGCCCTCTCTAAGAGGTTTACAGATTCAGCATATTGTCCTCAACAATCTGGGTCATTTTATAGATCCCGGAAGGATGGAAGGTTGAGTCAATCTTGAGCCAGTCAGGATGAAACTCCTGGCAGTAAGCAGTGAGTTTGCCTGCAATACTGCATTCTAATCACTGTGCCACCACGGCTCCTAATATACAAGAATAGCAAATTATCTGTTTTCCAAAGATAGTTGAGCCAACCCTACTGCTTGATCAAATAAATATTTTTACCCATGCATAACCAGACAAATGAATTAGAAATCCAGAGTTATTCTGGAGTTGGGTGGTGCTAAAATAGAATTAAATAAGTAAATACAACTGGAAATACATTATTTTTAACCCATTAGCAAGATTTTGAATATTTGGAGTAAGACTGTTAATACCACCTATATAATAACAACCATTAATCCAGTGGTGCGTTTCAACTGGTGTAACAACAATTTGCACGCGCATATGCATGCTCTACATTTAAAAAAAAAACTATTTTCAACTCAATTGCTTACCTTCTACTGCAGCCCCTGAAACTGAAACAGGTGAGGTGCGGCAAGCCACTCTGCCATGTGAGTCAGCTGTGCTAAAATAAACCAGGAAATAAAGCTCAAGAAAGAGCAGGGGTGGGTGGATGGGGCCAAATGCTCACCAGAATTACTGGTTCGCCCAAACTGGTCTGAACTGCATTAATCCTACCTCTGCATTAATCCCCTCCATCTTGGAATTCTCCTCCTCCTGAAAATTTTTATAATGTTTTGTTTTATAATTTTAAAACTTTTTATTCTAAATTATTTTGGTTTTAATGTTTAAATTTATTGATGGTGGTGTACACCACTCAAAGTCCCTCTCCAAGGGAGATGAACAGTTAAAATGCCTGCCTGCCTGCCTGCCTGTCCATCTTGTGTACATAACTTTGGACAGATAAAAATTAAAACAAAAACAACAAGTAAAAACATAGCCAATGGTTAAAAACATAAATAATAGTACAGCTTTTCATAAACACCATGTTGGTGGACTCTTGAGGGTTGTTTTTGGCCATTCTGTTCATTTCTACTAATTTTTGCAAATTGCCTTAAGAGAAGAAACTAAACAAATGCAATCACTTGAGCTGCTTGCTTTTCTTCTCATCCATCATGAAAGGACAGTGAGGGCCATAGAGCTTTAGAAGACATCTGAATAAAAAGAAAGTGAGCAGATTTGACCACTCTATTTTACCTGAGAGGCACTGAAAGGCAGAAGTCTTAAGAATACCATTGGGACAAGAATTATATTACAAAATCTCCAAGTATCACGGATAGATAATCCTATTTTAGACAGAAATAATGCCACTGCCACATTTATTTCATAAGACTTTCAGAAAAATGGATTCATTTATATTTACTTCAAAATTCTGTATCTGGAAAGAAAAACAATGTACATAAACTTTATGATTATTTTTGTTAATATTCTAGGATGGAATAGAAAGGTATTCCTTCATGTCAGCACATTGAAAACTTATTTGATCAAAAACTAGCTTTAATACTCATTGCATCTATATGTCTGAGGAGACAACACCAACATAATTGCAGCAAACAACATGCAATTCTGTGCTCTAATTGATGGCATTGTGCTTATTACATTAGAAATAGATTTTCAAAGACTAAAATAGTAGAATTGCTATTATAGTTGAAACTGGTCCATTCCAGCTAAATTACAGCTTATTACTTTTAGACCTTCATAATCAGAATAGCCCCTGGTGGCTTATAATACGATTAAAAACAGTACACTCAATAAAACCCAGGGGAGAAAATCATTAAAATATGAAACTGGTTGTAACCCTAATTCATCTGTAGCAACCAAAACTTCAACATCTACAGAAAATATCTAACTTTACAGCAAAAAGGGAGCTCTGGATTTTTGACCCTCTTGGTTTTGGGAACCTTCATATTTGGTTCTGGATGGTAGGGGGGAGGGGGAGTGAAAAACACTGGCCCAAACACATCCAGTGTGCAATCTGAGGATCCTCCTGAGCAAATAGCTCCTGCTCAAGGAACATGTGGCAGTCGTGGTAAGAGTGTGCAAATTTTGGTGGTTCATCAGATGTGCCCATTCCTGGACAGGGGAGCCCAGCTAATAGTTAATCCAGACTGGACTACTGTATTTGTACTCCACATGGAGCTGCTCTTGAGGAGTATTTGGACTGGTGCAGAATGAGACAGGGCAGGCAGTAAATAGTGCTGCACATATCATATGAATCCATAAGCTGCATTGGCAATTGATGATGTTTGTCCATGTTCAAAGAGGACCTTGACATCTAACAGGTCGTGGGCTGTCCATGGTATGTCTGCAGGTGGCTGGTGTGCCGTGTCGATCGATCTTGTGCCAGGGTTTCCCAGGAGGTGATGTCAAAATCCAGGGACTTGAAGGAGGCTTTCAATGTGTCTTTCTATCACTTCCTTTGTCCCCGGTGCAATCGCTTTCCTTGAGACGGCTCACCATAGAGGAGCTGTTTAGTAGCTGTGATTGGCAATTAAGAAGAAGAAAAAATACAAGCCCAAACTTGATATCACTTAATACTTGGACTTAGAAAATGACATAAAACATTGTATCATCAGAAATATTAAAGGAGGTCTTTAAAGAATGGAGTCAGAAATTAGTAACTAACAAATCAACACTATCAGTAATTATGTCTGACTCTATGAATTGATTATGTCTAAAAGATGTTAATAAAGGAATGGCAGTTGTCAAACAAACTTTATCTGACAAGATAGAGAAAGTATTGAAAATGGAGCTACACGTGACAGGCAAATAGAAGGCTTTGGAAATGGATGCTTTACTGAATATACGAAAGAAATTGGTTGAAGTTTTAAAAATTAGCAAGGAATTACAAATGATGAACCAAGAGAATGATCTTGGAAACATTTTCTTTTTCAAAGTTCAAAATATATTTATTTACAAAGACATATACATGAATATATAATATGGTAACTAAATTATTTTTTTAAAAAACATATTTTTGTATTTTAAATACAAATAATTCAACATAATACATATAAATCTAAATACAAAAAAGGAAAAATAATACAAATATTACAGTGCACCCCCCCTTTTTTTCTTATATTTCTTCTTCCATATAGATAACCCTTATTGTCACTTTACCAATATAAATGGTCATTATCTTCGCTTTCTCAAAGTTTAGATCGTATTAGTTTTTACTTCTGCAATTAAAATTCTTAATATAAAAGTGATATTTTTTAAAAAAATAAGTCGTGGTCAAAAATAAGTCATGTTCAGAACTTTGAACATTTTATGATCGTGTTGCTAAGCAATAGAGTTTCTGATCCCAATTACCATTGCTAAGTGAGATCTACCTGTAACCAAATTCACCCTATAAGTAATCTTCACAGTGCAATTTTGGAAAATGCATGTGGCTTTTATTATAGGACTTTGAATAAGTTATCAGTCCTTATTGTACTGGAATATTCCAGTGACAGTGAATCTTTAAAAAAAAAACAGATACTTTTTTGGAAAACAAATACATACACACAGCCCCTTTTCAGCATAATATTGCATATATAAAGTGCACATTGATACACTGATCTGCCTGACCCTTGGTTAAGAGCATCTGATACTCATATCAGGACCATCAATCTACAAGGAATTTTTATTATTGATTTCTAATGAGATAAAGATTCAAAGAGGATACCTACAGATCTTTCAATTTACTAAGAGTGCTAAAACTATAATTAAAACCAGTAGTTAAATATTGTGTATGTGCACTCTGGAAATTTCCAATGAAGAATTAAAGATGCTGCATTTTTATATATGTACATTATGTGAAGTGGCCAAAATCATCAAAAATGCTGCAATTAACTTCAAATAAGAAGCCAAAATTGTAAATGTGGGTGTAATTTTTTTTAAAAAAGAGAAGCGTCATTAACATGAACAATGCCAATACAAGTGTACAAATTTGGATAGATTCCAGTGGTATCTAATCCCATCAAAGCAAAAACTTGCAAACATTGACGATTAGCATATGCATTGAATTCTCTTCTCACTACAGCCAAAAATTAACACTCTCGCAGTCATTTTCACATGTAAATTCAATTGCTTCTGTTCCCCAGACACAGACAAATAATTCACAGAGACCTATTTGAGTCATACATCTACAGATTCTTCCCTTCTATGGATATTGCTGTCATACAGCCTCAGTTCACTATGCCACCAAACTCTTTGGCCAGGAGATATATGTGATATGTGTTGACACAATTGTCTGGGGTACAAAATGTTCCTTTTTGAGATAGTAATGCATGCTAGCAGTAATCATACTCTTTTATTTTCTCACAGGACTATTTTTTTCCCCTGTTTCTCCAAAATGTATATAAGATTGTCAAATTTGAAAGAGAAAATGCTTGAAATGTCTCATAGAAGTGGTGTTTATTCCATATAAAAAAGATGGTTAAATTAGTGGTACAATTGAGCCCAAAATCTCTGTTGTTAAGTGACACATGTGTTAAGTGACTTAGGCCCCATTTTACGACCTTTCTTCCCACAGTTGTTAAGTGAATCACCACAGTTGATAAGTTAGTCACCTGGTTGTTAAGTGAATCAGGCTTTCCCCCATTTACTTTGTTTTTCAGAGGGTCACAAAAGCTGATCACATGACCTTAGGGCACAGCAAAGGTCATAAATATGAGTCAGTTGCCAAGCATCTGAATTTTGATCACATGATCGTGTTGTGTGAAAAATGGTCAATGGCATTTTCAATCCCACTGTAACTTTGAACAGTCATTAAATGAAATGTCATAAGTTGAAGATTATCTGTAAGTAGTACTCATTTAATGAACATAATTGGGCCTGGCAACTCTGATATTAAGTGACAGGTCATTAAATAAAACATCAAGTGACCATGCCAAATTTATGACATCAGTCAGTATCTCTGCCATCATTGTTTAAGACATCATGTGACCAGGGCTTGTAATTTCACTGCCGAATTCTCAATTGATTTGATTTTTGGGAGCTGGCTGTGAAATGCACAAATGATGGGACATTGAAATGGTCATAAACACCCGGCAGCTGCAAAGTGATCTAATTTTGATCATGTGATTGCGGGGACACTGCAACAATCATAAGTGCAAAGGTTGGTTGCAACGTTACTTTTTCAGCACCATTGTATCCTTAAATGGTCGCTAAACAGGGCAGTTGTTAAGTGCGGGTTGACCCATTTACTTTCTGGCCAAGCTGGCAGAGAATTTTGCAAATGTCGATCACATAATTGCGGGATGCTTGGGAGCTGGTTGGAAGGGCAAATAGGTTGCCAAACACCCAGATCAGAATCAGAATCAGAATAGAGCTGGAAGGGACCTTGGAGGTCTTCTAGTCCAGCCCCCTGTTTAAGCAGGAGGTCCTATACCAACTCAGATAAGTGACTGTTTAGACTCTTCTTAAAAACATCCAGTGATGAAGCACCCACAACTTCTGAAGGCCAACTGTTCCACTGGTTAATTGTCCTCACTGTTAGGAAGTTGATCCTCAATACCAGGTTGCTTCTGTCTTCGATTAGTTTCTATCCATTGTTTCTTATCCTGCACTCTGGTGCTTTGGAAAATGAACTGTCCCCTCTGCTTTGCGGTAGCCTCTCAAATATTGGAATACTGCTATCATGTCCCCCCTAGACCTTCTTTTCTCTAGACTAGCCAAACCCAAACCCTGCATAATCAGGGATGGCGTGACATTTTATGATAGCTATAAGTGCTTTATAGACCATAAAGCAACCTTTCTGAACCATTATAACTTTGAAAGGTCATTAAATGACCAGCTGCAAATCAAGGACTACCTGTACAACCTCCCTGCTTCTAAACAATGAACTCTGCAGTCCCATCTATTCCAAAGAATGCTCACAGTATCATCTAAGGGCAGTCTCAAGTTACAACATAGTAACAGGATGGGAAATCTCAATATTCCATCCTTGATCAGGGACATGATCCAATTATCTCAACATTGCATTTCCTTAACCAGCAGCCAATGCTGCTGTTACACCTTACAAGGCCTTTTTTAAGAACATAAATGCCCCAGGCCAGGTACATGGATAAAGACCCATTTAGTTTACCCACATTTCCAGCAAATTGGTTTCCTAAGATTTTCTACCCTATAGCTCTCAAAGATTTTTTTTTCTTTCCCATTTATTTGGGATCCCTTGTGAAGCAGGCATCCAAAGATCATTGCAGTGAATGTAATTTCTCCCCGCCCCCCACCCCATTGTTATGCTTTCTGTACTTCTGAATTTTTCATGACACACTGTCTCAGGTCAGCTAAGGCAGGTGTACCTGCATAGGTCCTGCTGCGACTGGATGAGTTGAAAATGTGATCTCTAGACAGGTGGGATTTTGATAATTTTGAATGAGGTGCAAGAAATTGGAATGGTACAATTGTTCTACAGCTTAAGTCTTGATCATGTGTAGAAAGCCTACAAATAATGTTACTGCTCCAACCCAGGATCTTAGACTACAATAGATACATTCATGCAATGGAAAAGACATTTGGATGGGTAAAAGCTATGCATGCATAGTGTATTGTTCTTTGGGTAACACAAACCACTATGTGATCCAATTATTCTGATTACCTAGAAACCTATTTGTGAACAGCTACCTATATACCTATTTTCCTTATGCATATATCTATACATTATTTAAGGGACTGGAACATAAATGATGGATATCAAGAAATGAGCCCAAAACAGTTCTACTGTTCCCTTCATCCTGTATAACTTCAAGGTATAGGATTTTTTTCCAGTAGAAGATAATATATCCATAGCTCACAGCTGTGGAGTTTCTTTCTTTAGAAGGCACGCAGAGTTCTGGATGTTCAACTGAAGATTTTTTTAAAAAAAAATTACTGTGCAAAGATTTAACAAAGATGTACAAAAGATGCAGAAAAATATATATACAGCCATGGCTGCAATATTTGTACTCACTCATGTTCCAGATATTTATCTTGTTAGGTTTCCTTTCAATACATGTTTGTAGACTGCCTTAGTCTCATCTTCTGTTTGGAAGGTCAAAACCTGACCATCACAAAGATCAAAATCTAACTATCCAAATTAGCAGTAAACCATTTTAGGCTAGGCCCAATTGTAGCAACAGGCAGCCTAGCTGGATGTCTCATTGCAAGAAAGAGGCAGCTTTCTGGGTGCCTGGAAAATACACTGTTCATCTCCCATCAACTCATAAAGAAAAATAATCTTCTCTGTAATAAACTCAATTTTCCTGAATTGTTAAGGAGGAGCAGGAAAGAAAATTATTCCTTTAACACTTTTGAAAAACTTTAAGAAGGCATTGCTATGGCAACAGTCCCCTTCTCACTAGATAAAGTGAGAGGAGAGAGTGAGGAGAGTGAGAGAACAAGACAGAATATGATCCATGGAATCTGAATTTTAATGTCCTAGATTCGATCTGCATATCTCAGATGTCTGTTGTGAATACCATTATTGATTTGCCTTGACTTGGGTATAAATAAAATGACAAAAAGATAGCTACTAAGCCACAGGAAAGCTCAAGTAATCTCTATTTGAAAACAGAATGTTTGTAATAGTGTAAAATTAAAATCAAATAAGATATTTTGCTTAAAACGCGGCCCTCTGACCCAAACACATCCCATTGTACAGTCAGCAAGAATGGGAAAATGGCATACTGTTAAGAAGAGTAAAAGAAATGCATGGATACATATTGGAAATTAAAGATAGAGATATGTTGGGATATTTTAATCTTTCTAGGCATTCTAACATTTACCATGTTTTGACACAGAAATGGTAAAAGAAAATTGGGAAGAAATATTTATAAAAATAGAAATTTAATATTATTTGTTATAGCCAATGATATCTGGGCACATTTGAAGCCCAGTGCAGTCTGATCTCTAACATTAAAAATCTGAGAACATACAGACTTATACTACAGACCTAAATAAAAGCTATGATAATGAGTTACTTAAGGGAAATGTGTGTGGATTTGTGTGTTTATACATACAACTTCAAGGTTTGTATATATCAGATACCTGTATGACTTTTAGCACATGACATGTTCTGTATCATATTAATTGTACCTCTTACATTACTTGTCACAAAGATCCAAATTTGACATTTTTAGATTCAAATACCTTTATTTTCATATTTGAACCTCTACTAAGTGAATGGTGGGTGGTTTTTTTTTGAGACCTCATAAGGCTAGCAGATGCTGCTTTTAGGCCAGTGGTTGCTTGATAGGATAAATATTAATATACCCCCTTACTGAAAATTAAACTAATAACTGCCAGTAGAAGAATAGATGAATACCTTACATGTCAAACTGACTACAAGCACTATGAACTGCTCTGCCCAACTGCAATCCTAACATGCTTAAAAAAATGTTCTTTAATATTTACTCAAAGATGGCTATTTACAAGTATCCAAAGTAAAATAAATCTTGCCTACTTGAGCAGCTAAAATCTTCATAACAAGGTCTTCCTATTTATACTGAAGAAAGTGGCATGCTTCCCCCCGCCACTCCTTTTTCACTCTCACAGCCTTCCACTTCAGTCTTTAATCATGGTAAATGAAAGTTTTGGAAACACATGTGGTATCAGTACTTGAGGGGCTGCCACAAAGTAGAGTGGGGGCAGGGTATCAAATTATTCTCCAAAGCACCAGAGGGCAGGACAAGAAACAATTAATCAAAGAGAGAAGCAACCTGGAATTAAGGAGAAATGTCCTAATAGTGAGGACAATAAACCAGTGGATCAGCTTTGCCTTCAGAAGTTGTGGGCTCTCCATCACTGGATGTTTTTAAGAAGAGACTGGACAGTCACTTATCTAAGATGGTAAAGGTTTTCTTGCTTGAGCAGAGGGCTGGATTAGAAGACCTCCAAGGTCCCTTCCAGCTCTATTCTATTCAGTCATATGGTCAGTGTCAGTTATAAGATACAGTATGTCCAAGGATACATGCATGGACTTCAGTGCAGCAGGGTCTCCCTTTCTCTTTTTGGACTCTCTCATTATGTATGTAGGAAAGGAGATTGGACCAAAGGTTTTATCATTTCAGGTATGCAAACTGCTTTTGCAAAATGCACACAGGATATCTTCCTGTTAATTCAGATCATTGTCCCCAGTCCAGAGATGAAATTCAAAAATTTCCCCTACCGGCTCTGTGGGTGTGGCTTGGTGGGCATGGCTTGTGGGGTCTCAGTCTCTAAAAGGAAGAAGGCAGGCATGTATGGGTGGGGCCAACCAATTCAAATGGTCCCTTCCAGCCCACCGAACCGATTCAAATCATCCATACCACCTCTCCCAAGGTGATACAAGGTGGTTGAATTTCACCCCTGGTGCCCACTCCAGAATCACTTTATAGTGCATCCCCTGCTCATGGGAGAAATTGTAATTCTGTTTGCTTTGATCGCTATTTAACAAAATCTCTACCTTTATACCTCCCAATGTCCATTCAGGCTTGCTTTCTGCAATGTGCTGCTTGAATGTTAAAAAACAGAGAATTGGGGTTTTTTTTCCCCTGCCCTCCCTCCCTATTCCTTCCCCCCACCCCGGCCAAAAAAAACCCAAATCTTGGTACGTTTATTCACAAAAGCAGGGGAAAAAATCAATGACACTAACTTTTTCTTAGGAATGTTGCAGATTTCAGATTCAGGCAAATGGATAAAGAGATTATTCAGGGAAAACAAAGAGTATTATGAAGCTAACCAAACCTACCAAGGGTTAATCTCACTTTTGGCAGAATATTCTTATTCAGAAGCTAAGCTTGGCCACTGGAGAGGAATTTTACAAATAAATTTGCAAGCTTTGCAGATCAATTTTCTACTTGGTTTTATCACCCTGTTTCTCTCTTAATCAGCCCCGGCTGCCTGTCTGTCTCTTTTCCAGACACATACCAAAGGCTCAGTGCCATTTCTGAAACAATGTAAGGCTTCCATTTCCCTTCTTTTATAGTACTTGAAACCACACCAGAAACTTTGCTGGCATCTGTATAACCATCAAGAGTGTTGAGGAATAAACAGTTTTCAGTAACAATACACCAGGGCTCCTAGCATTGCAGAGTATATGGCATAGACCTTGGTCGCCTGAATACTCAGCCAGTATTAAAATGGTCATAAGATTACATTACAATAGAGGCAGCAGCCATGTAAATAATTGCATGTTGTCCCATTTTAAAAGCAACAACAACACATAGCCTTGGCTGAAAAATTGATGAAAATAAATTTTAAAAAGGCAGAGAGCAATAATGCAATGGACTGCGAACAAAAAACAACACCAACAATAGGCTACTTAGCAACAAAACGATGAATGCCTTTAAAAAATTTAGAAGGGATGGAAGTGGGAATTCACTAATGTTTGAACTGTTTAGTACCTACTGGGAATACTGATAAGCCAGGCAAACATGGTTTTAAAGACCCAAAATACAAAACAAGACAAAATCAGGAGGTTATATTAGATGGTGTAAGTTTCTTAACTCCATGGCATTAAAGAAACTCAGGACTGCTATATAAAAAAACACACACACAGTCTGATGAACTTCTGATGAAACAGTGTTAAGAAACTTCATGGTTAAAAGTCTTTTTGTTATGCTAAAATAATATCCTAAATTGGAAATTGCAATAGAGAAGGGCCTCTTAATAGTAACTATTTTTTTCTGTATGTGCAGTGATGGGGAAGAGGAATGCCAACATTCTTTTGTTCGGTTTTTTCAAGACCTCAAAATATGGCATTGTCCCTTTACAGTAATTTCAAAAAACCACCTTTTTTTTTAAAAAAAAATCAAACTTTCTTGAAAAAAAACAACAATCAAGGATATCTGCAAAATGGTACTGTAAGAGAAATTAGGCCCAGTTTTCAAAGATCTATACATTGGAAGGGTTTTTTTACCCTTTAAAAATAATAATGTGGCTACTGCTATAGCCAACTCAGTCATGAGAAGCTTTGTTATTCAGACAAAACACTCAAATGAATAGAAGTAGAGGAATTTAGCACATGATTGAGTAATTGTCAATAAAAGAGATATTTGTAGTTCAGGATTGTGGGGTCCTTGAGCTCGATGAGCTTGGTTGTTTTCTTGCAATTATACCATTACCAATCCAGGTAACATCATCAGGGCTAGAAGGGAGTAGAATTTGATGTCACTTGATTGGATAATGAAATATCTGCAAGATAACTACCAAGCTCAGAGAGTATCAAGGACCCCACAGACAAATCAATATTGCATCAGCTGTCTACCCTTATTCCAGATGGATTATTGGCATCACAGCAATTTTGTTATGCTGCTTACTCAGGAACTCTTAATTACGTCTATTATATTTATTATATATTATATCTATTAATATATCATTATCATACATTGCTATTCCATGAAGGCCACATTGGAAGCAAGTTGTGTTCCAGAACTTATAAATTATAAATATGGTAACTCCACTTTTACCCCCCCTCCCATCTTTACTTGATTGATGGAAACTTAGAAACCCCTTGAAATATTTTTTTTTTCTTTCCCTCCTCCTCCTCCAACAGAAACTAATTTTCACAGGCTACCCTAAAACAGATTTTGGTAAACTAATTACAAATTTATTCTTCTACTGACAAACCATACTTAGACAAAATGGCACTGTTCACTCAAAAAATGGAAGGTGTCAGCAAGATGGTATGATTTAAAGTAATGAAAACAACGTGTGTGCATGCCTGGTGGGCAGCATTAATTAAATAGACAATCCTGCCAAAATCAACCTGGTGACTGAACGTGCAAAGAGGTAATGAAATTTGAATATTTGCAGCAAGGTAAATGAACAGGGAACTGCATTGGAACGTTGTGGCTACATTTTGTTGCAGAGCTGAGTAATAAATGAAAGAATGTGTAAAAGCTTTATCACATATAGCTAACCTACTTCTTTAAAATAGGTGAACAGGTGGGCTACTGTATGCAGGCAGATGGATTGGTGAAATCTTTTGTTTCCAGCTGTTTGCTTTCTGAATCTCTTTGTATATCCTGTGGGAGCTTAAAGAATTAGTAAAAAGGTCCAAATTGTAGTACTGTAGACGAGGCTAGGGAGGGGGAGGAAATTACAAGCAAGCAGATGGTTATGGGTGGTAACCTTGCGCTCCTAGATTTGGACTTTGTATGCTTACTTTAGAATAATAACAGAGACAGAGGGTAAGCTGCATACTATATACTGAATTATCTTGCAGGTTGACCTCAGCTCTGTGGTCTCAGAAACAATGGATAATGAATACTAGAGTAAATCCAATGGGTAAGAAAAGTAGGTAATATTAGAAAGAAAAGAGAATTCCAAACTGCAAACAATAAAAAGTAATTCATAGTTAACTGAGAGAAAAGCTGGCAATGTTGTCTTACTCTAAGAAGAACATAGTTTCTCTGGAACTATGAATTCAATAACTTTTTTTCCTTTCTAGGTGAAATATTGCTTCTGCCTAGAAACTGGTACTCCCACAAACTGGTACTTCTGAAATATCTCAAGGCAAAACTTTTTCATAACTGTTCTAGTTAGTACTGTAGAGGATACTGTAAATTCCCAGACCAAGATATCTGAAAGATGTATATTCAACCATGCTGGATGGAGAATTCTAGGAGTGGAATACTACTTGAAGTTGCTAAGATTGAGAAACACTGATATAAGAGAGAGGCAATTCCATGCAGGCCAAACACATGTTTATAAAATATACACTTTGACAACATACATTTGCTTTTGAGAAGTCTGAAGAGCAGTACTGATGTGGGAGCTGATCAGAATTGGAGCTTGCTCCAATCAGCAGGTGCTGAATGACTTAAACTCTCTATGCATGCTGTTACAGTGACAAAATTAATCTCCCCTCGTAACTTCAATGGAGGGGAACCATTGTGCCCTCTCACAATCCTAGAGTTTAAGTGGGAAATAAAATAAAATTTAAAACCAACAACTTACTCATGAGAAATAAAAAAAAAACGGAAAGAGAGAACTGGTAACTTGAACTTGAAACAATATTTAAGATATTCCATTATTATAGTTCCCTAGGGTATTCATAATAATGCAAACAAAGCCTTAAGAAGCCCTCTTTGAATCCAATGGTTTTTGGACAATTGTTATTCTGTCTCCAACTTCCTGTTTCTAGGGAGTTGTTGAGAAAATGGTTGGACAGCAGAGGAAGCAGCTTATCTGATCAATATCAGTCAAGTATCAGGCTAGCATTCAGTACAGGTACTTCTTGCCGATGACATTTGACAGAGGTAGGATGGGGGATGGAATTTTTATGTTTGTGCCTCTTGATCACTTGATCATTTTTAATACCATCAAACATGGTGCCCTTCTGAACTGACTGTGAGTTTTGGGAGCTGGAACACAGTGCTGTGCTTCTTTTTTGACTTGACTTGTTCTGACCCAGGCTTCCTCAAACTTAATAAAACACAAACTGAATTTAAAAGTAAAACCTTTTTTAATACGATGCTGGGAATTACTTGCATTCCCAGCCAAAACTCATTCCAGATAAGAGCACGCTTTTCAGTGCTGTCAAATGCTGCCAGGAAACAGAAGTCTAATTAAGGCTAACATAAACCAACCGAAAAACCTAGAAAAACCTGACCAGAGCTTCACAAAGGACTCAGAGATTACTGAACTGCTTTGCTTCCTGCAAAGCTCTTCGTCATTGAGGACTGACTTTTATCCCTTATGGGAGGGGCAATCACCTCACAGCCTTACTCCTGAGTCGTCCTTCTGCTTCAGCTGCTCTTGCCTTCTAGCAGTGCTGCACACACGCGCCTAGGGAACAGGCTCCCCGGGGTCCTCTGTTTTGCTGCTGCCAGACTCCTAGAGCTCCAAAGGCAGCACCCCACTCTCAGATGGTCCTGGCCCTATCCCTGCATCAGATGCAGGACCCTCATCCAAGTCCTGTTCAGATTCCCTGACTGGTTTCCTTTCGTCCTCACTGTATGATACATCTGTCGTCTGCACCATCTGCCAGAGAACCACAACATTGCCAGTTCAAGTTAGTGTTGTTATTTATTTATTTTTATTTATTTATTTGATTTGCCAATTGTTTACAAGATAATAAGTATAAGTGTATACATAGTTGTGAATACATGAAATGGGTACATATAAGAAAAATAAAAGAAGAATAAGGGAAACAATAGGACAGGGACGGTAGGCACGTTGGTGCGCTTTACGCACGCCCCTACAGACCTCTTAGGAAAGGGGTGAGGTCAATAGTAGACAGTCTAAGGTTAAAGTTTTTGGGGTTTGGGAAGAAACTACAGAGTCGGGTAGAGTATTCCAGACATTGACCACTCTATTGCTGAAGTCGTATTTCCTGCAATCAAGTTTGGTGCGGTTAACTTTGAGATTGAGTTTGTATGTTAGGGCTCCGCACTCCCTCTTCTCCTGTTTAGCATCTTCATGAATCTCCTGGGGGAGGTCATCTATCAGTTTGGGGTCTAGTATTATCAATATGCAGTGGGATACCTAGCTGTACCTATTAACACAGGGTGACCAAGTGATACTATCAATATCCAGTCTCAGTGACTGGAGGCTGTCTGGGTCTGGATGGAGAGAAACAGACTTGTGCTCAATCCTGCCAAGACCAAATGTCTATGGACTTGGGGGTTCTCTGGTTCCAGAGACTTCCCACACTTAGTCTTTGATGGACTTTATAGAAAGGTGCTTTCTTTCTCTTGGCACTGTCTGCTCCTAAGGTGTCTGCCCAGAAATCCAGGTATCTGTCAGCTTGATGATGCTCTGGACATGTTTAAAAAATTGGCTGTTCTCCCAGGCCTTGAGGAGAAAGGTATTTGTAAAGTTGTTTGCTATAGTATATGTATGATGTGTGGTTTGACTAGACACATAGATTACTTTTATTGCTTTTCCATTTTTAAGCTTTCCAGAGAGCTAGGGAGACCCGAGTCTTCCTCCAAATATTGGGCTAGGATGGGAGTTGAGTCATGAAGATGTGTGATCTGGCACTTTGGGGAAAAGATACTTTTGTTTTTAAGCATGTTTGTTAATGGATTATTGTGAATCACTTAGAATCCTTGTATGAGATGTATAAGTCTTGTAAATAAATAAATAAATAAAATTGTAAGATAATAACAAGTGCCTGGAGATAACATAAGAGAAGAGAAAGAACTGGAAAAAAAATATAAAATACAAACATCTGCAAATAGAAGTAGAACAGCTATGGAAAAAGAAAACAAATAATAATAGCAAAAATCCCAATAATAATAGTCACCTTGGGTGCAATCCCAAAGCATCTGGATCACTACTTGAACACTATCGGCATTGACAAAATCACCATCAGTCAACTGCAAAAGGCAGTTTTACTTGAAACAGCTTAAATCCTGCTACAATATCCTTAACACCATCAAAGAACAACATCTGCCTATTCCATATCCTGGAAAAGGACTTGATATGTGGATAAAAATGCAAATCCAGTCTAAACATCTGGCTGACTGTGTGACCAACCTTCTATTGCCTATGAAATACACATAAAAATCAAGCAAAGCTTTGTGATACCATCCTGGTGTACATCTTGATTTTTTAAACAATTCCAAAGGTACTCCTGAGAGTTCCAGCAGTGAAGTCAAGAAATACAAAATGTATGTATATCAGTTCAGGAAGCATTCATGTGCAAGATTAAACCCTCAGATTCGGAGTTTCCTAAAGTCCTTTGATGTGATTTTTTATCTTTCTGTGATCAGCAGGTAAATGCAACAAAATACTTTGAAAGCACCTAGTAGTAAAAGAAAATCCTGGCAATTGTGCTCAAAACAAGAAAAACATCTGCATGCCTGCTTATTCATTGGCAGCATCTATTTCCTGGGAAAAGATTTATTTGTCAACCAATTGGTGCTTTATGGAGGAATTAATCCACAGAACTGTGAGACAGCCTGAACACCTTATTTATTTAGTTTGGGGAAAGGACGGGACGGGAATCCTTTCATTTGGCAAAAAGGTAATGATGTAAAATGAAGCAGTGGCACCAGCAGCTGTTTCTGCTGTCATCAGACAAGTACAAGTGGTGAAAGAAAGAAACGGCATTATATAAATAAGAAATTTCGGAAATGAATAAAAAATGGGGCACAGGGGGAAAATATAAGACATGGCTAAAAATTATAAAACTTTACCTCATTTCTTACCTCACAAGAACATACGTTCACAATCCTGTGCAATATGGAACATTTCATGTGGCTGGAGGATGTAGAGCGATTACTTTTCTACCAGGTTGAACAAATTATTTCAATTTACATGTACAATTTACATGTTTTGCCCATGGGTATTTACATGATTATATCTCGCCTCATTATTAGAGCCTGATTTGCCAAATGTTGGATATATTCATCCCCATCCATCAAATTAATTGCCTCATGCTGCAGAAGAGAAGAGGGATAACCTAATAACCAATATTCATCTCCTTTCTGCTTCTGAGATGTATTTACAGGTAGTCCTCAACTTACAACCATTCATTTAGTGACCATTCACAGTTAAAACAGGGCTTAAAAATGACTTGTAACTTGTCTTTGCACTTAGGATCATTGTCGCATCCTCATGGTCACTTGATCTTGATTCGAGCACTTATAACAATTGTTACACATTTACAACTGTTGCCTCTTGCAATCTTCCCAGCCAGCTTCTAGCAAGCAAACCCTTTTGAACTGTCCAGGCTGTACTTACAGTGTTGCTTTCAGTGTCTTTAGAAAGTTCTGTGTCCTTTGGAAGGATGGAGATAGATGATAGATAGATGATAGATAGATGATAGATAGATAGATAGATAGATAGATAGATAGATAGATAGATAGATAGATAGATAGATAGACAGAGGGGTGGGCTTCTATTGGTTCTGACGGGTTCTATAGAACCCCTTGTTAACTTTCTAAGCAGTTCAGAGAACTGGTAATTAGAAACAATCTCCTTTTGTTTTTTTCCAACCTTATTACATTCTTGCCAGTATGCCTAGACTTCCTGTCTCCAGAGCTTCTGGAGGTTGACTTTCTTAAAGGGGAAGGGTTGTTTTAAGATTTTTACACTGCTGTTGGGAGGAAATACTTCCCTGGACAATTAGCACTTTGAAGAAATAATTGAATAATGAAGCAGAGCTGTCAGAAAGAAGCTTTTAATTACAGGGAACCAAGATGAATGACATTCAGCAAGGCTTCTTGGCTAGCTAGAAAAATTGACATTCAAACGTGAGTTTACCTACCCTTTCTGAGTTTTGGTCTAAAACTGGTTTTTGGTGAAGGTTAATTCTGTGCTTGGTGACATTTAATCCTGTGTTTATTGATGGGATAATTTTCCCTATTCAGCTTCAACAAGCTACTGTTGTGGTTTAATTATTTGTATTGTGTTTGAATTTTTCCTGCCTTGTGGTTTCTTTTTCTATCTGGGGAGGAGGTCTTCCTTCACTGCTTTAGTGGTATCTGGCACTGTCCTTTTGGAGTGAACTTCCAAGAGGCAGGATGCAAGCTTGGTACTGCTTTTTTTTACTGCCTTTCGGGGGGCATGTGACCTTTCCTTAAATCTGGATGCTTTCTTTAGGATATCTTGTGAGGTGAGTGAGACCAACTGGTATCTTTAAGTGGTGCAAATGGATCTAAGGATTGCTTTTCCTGGGTGTGCTCTTTCTGGAGAACTTAAATGACCTCTCTTCTAAAGGGTTTCACTTTATGAGCAAGAGTTGGCTGCTGATAGTTATTACTGCATTTTAACTATTTTAATTCCTCAAGGTGCTCTGGCACCCTGCCTGATTTGTAACTCCGGCTTGCAGGTATTTTTAATTTTATTTTTTATTTTATTTATTTTTATTTATTTTATTTATTTGATTTGCCAATTGTTTACAAGATAATAAGTATAAGTGTATACATAGTTGTGAATACATGAAATGGGTACATATAAGAAAAATAAAAGAAGAATAAGAGAAACAATAGGACAGGGACGGTAGGCACGTTGGTGCGCTTATGCACGCCCCCTAGTTTAATGACTGGTATTTAGGGCAGCTTTTTGCACACAGAGAAGCTTTTTGTATTTTTGTACAGGTAATCCTTGACTTACAACAGTTCACTTAGTCACCATTCAAAGTTACAATGGCACTGAGAAAAATGACTTATGACCATTTTTCACACTTATGACCATTGCAGCATCCCCACTGTCATGAGAGGCCAGGTGAGGAGAAGTGCCACTTGACATGAGTGATGTTGAGTTGGCCATGCCCACCCAGTCACATGCCCACCAAGTCACACCCACAAACTAAGCCATGCCCACAGAACTGGTTGTTAAAAAAATTGAATCCCACCCCTGGATAAATAGATAGATACATAGATAAAAAGATGATAGATAGATGGATAGATAGATATAATTTCTGCTTATGGTTCATCTCTCCCCCATTCTCTATCTTTAACTATCTTTCATCTCATTTTTGACCATTGAATTTTTGATGTTTCAGAAAGAAGATATCTATAGCAATATATATCTGTATCAGTGGTGGGATTCAATTTTTTTTACTACCGGTTCTGTGGGCGTGGCTTGGTGGGCATGGCAGGGGAATAACACTGCAAAATCCCATTCCCTCCCCACCCCAGTAACCTGCTTTCCAGCTTGATTCTCTTGTGCAGGGCAACAAAAGAAGACCCAACCAATCAGCTGGCACTCAGGAGACAGAGAATAGATGGAGGCTGGGCCAATCAGAGGTGGGATTTGCCGGTTCTCCAAACTACTCAAAATTTCCATTACTGGTTCTCCAGAACTGGTCAGAACCTGATGAATATCACCTCTGATCTGTATAGAATGGCATGTATGCTTGCTCTGATATGGATATTGAGGAGCTGTGTGCAGATAAAGTAGAAATGTGACTTAAAAGTCTTTCTCTCGGTCCAACTCACCTTACAGGGTTGTTGTTGGGAAATTAAGAGGAAGAAGGAGCATTATGTTTACTATTTTGAGTTATTTATAAAAATAATAAAGGCATTATAAAAATCTAATAAGTAAATATAAATAAATTACCTAAAATAATTTTCCAACACCTAAATCAGAGGTAATAGATCTACCACACGCCTAGATACTGCTGAATTAAAATTCTCAGTGGGCCCAATAGAGAGCCAATGGCAAGGAATGTTGAGAGCTTGCTGAATTATTTACTATGAATCAGATGCCTCAAAGCTCCTAAACTACAGTTCCATCCTCACCACCGATCTTCAGAGACTCTCTACTGCTGCGTTAAGATTCTCTCTGAATCATCAAAATATTCTGCTGCCATGAAACTTACTGTCCCATTGCTGAATCCAGTCCTGCTATTATTGTGTGTGGTATGACTCATTGCCAAATGGCACAACATAGATTTGCATGTGTAGAGTACCATAAGGAGAGCAATTGGTGATTCTGTCCTCCTTCATCTGGATGTCTTCAGTTGATGGAAATATATATATTTGTTCAAGGTGTTATAATGGGAGGTTTCACCTTTATGCTACACCATAGAGTGAAAGTAGAGCAGCGGAAAAGGAAAGCTAAAGAAAAATGATGCCTTTGTTTACCAGGACCACCAAGGAAAGAATTTTCTTGACACCCCCCCTCCCCCAATATTCCTACCATCTGTGACTGGAGAACCACTTGTTAATAAATTGGCAGTGCGTCTTTGATTCATATCTCTCTGGCCAGCTCTGTGCACTAGGCAAAAGAATAACAACAGTTGTTTAAAAACAGCACCATTCAGGGCTTCCACACTTTTCCAAAACACAACTGAGAACAAAGCTATCAGGAAAACAAAAGGAGCTGGCAATGGAATAGGGAACTGTTATTAAATTTTACTTTACTACCCTCTAGCCATTCAGGGTAGACATCTAAATTTACTTTAAAAGAAAAAAATCCTCAGTGAAATTCTGCTTAAGAAAAGCAAAAGAATGTTCATCATTCTCTACAGGATTTCCTTAAGTTTATTTTGTCAGTTGTTGAAAATAGTATTTATTTGCTTTCTTGGATGTTCTTTTCCTGGTCAAGTATTCACAAATTTTACAGTTTTATCTAGGCCAGGGGTGTCAAACATGTGTCGGCATAGCAGTGTCACATGACGTATCGTGACTTCCCCCCCTTTGCTAAACCAGGCATGGGCGTGGCCAGCATGTGATGCATCCGGCCCAGTTTGAATGCCCTGATCTAGACAACCGACATTTTAAGTTAAATCTCTTTATGCTAGGTAAGTTCTCAATAAAGCTGTTTTCGGTAGTAGACTTAGTCATGTAAAGGTAGCAAGAAAAGAGGCAAAGCAGCAGTGAGATTCAATTTTTTTTTACTACCAGTTCTGTGGGCATGGCTTGGTGGGAGTGCCGTGGCTTGGTAGGCATGGCTTGTTGGCATGGCAGAGGAAGGATACTGTAAAATCCCCATTTCCACCTCACTCCAGGGGAAGGATACTACAAAATTTCCATTCCCTTCCTACTCCTGGGGGAAGGTTACTGCAAAATCCCATTCCCTTCCCACCCCACTAACCTGATTTCCAGCTCCGTTCTCCTATGCAAGGCAACAGAAGAAGATCCAGCCAATCAGCTGGGACTTGGGAGGCAGAGAATAGATGGGGGCGGGACCAGTCAGAGGTGGTATTTGCCAGTTGTCCAAACTACTCAAAATTTCTGCTACCGGTTCTCCAGAACTGATCAGAACCTGCTGAATACCACCTCTGAGGCAAAGGTATGAAAATGTTGATATTATTATGTTTGAAGATGGAAATAAGATGACATAAGGGTTTTGAGATTTCAACCTAGTCATGGCAGTCATATTGTATGCAGAAGCCAGGGATGTAAGGATAAGTAAAATGGAACTAAGATAGTACATTACAAAACAGTAGTCCCAATTGTCATCTTGATGTTTTTAGTGCTCTATTTCCTATGGATAATCCAAACTAAGAAACAACCTTTGTGTTATACGATAGACCATCTGTGATGGCTATTAATACCAAATTTGGTGTGTGTGTGTGTGTGTGTGTGTGTGTGTGAAGATGTAGCCTGCAGGTAGTCTTTGCTTAAAGACTGCTGTGTTTGAACTTATGACAGGGCTGAAAAAGTAACTTTATGAATGGTCCTTGCACTTACGACCATCACAGTCATAAGTGGTTAAGATTTGGGCACTTTGCAAGTGGCAGGTGTTTATGACCACTGCAGGGTCACATGATCACAATTTGTGTGCTTCACAGCTGGCTTCTGACAAGCAGAGTCAATGAAGAATGTGGCAGTTACATCACAAGCTGCAGTTCACATGATATTTTTCTTAAAGATCATGTCACTTAAGTGAAGATTGCTTGCATTTGTCAGGAGTAATGATAAGAGAAGTGTTTAAGTCTGCAAAATTTTCCGGTCAAAATGTTCCCTCTTACTTTTGGTTTTCAGTTTTGTTTCATGCTGCACCTAATGTTCAAGGCCATGAGATTAAATGGCGAAAAGCATTCTTTATGCTGAAGTCATCTCTCAAAACACTCAGACTTTGAGACAACTTCTAATGTTAGAGTTCCATTTCATTTCATTTTTCTTTTAAAAGATAGGAAAGAATTACAGTTCCCTCAATCTGGCATTATCTAAAGTTTGGAAAATGGCCATCTCCTGTGTGACATTTGATACCTTTATGCTCTTGCTTATCTTCTAAGGAGCAGGAAAACTAAAAAAAAAAATGGCTGTCGGGATTATAATGGTTTCCTTTAGATGTCTGATCGTTATGATTAGGGACTATAGAAGTTGTGGTTCAATAGTTGTGGAGGTCACCCCATTAAGGAAAACTGCCACAAGACATTAGAGTGGCTATGTGTCCTGCCTTAAGGAGGACAATCCTTTGTTAGAAGTGTTAACAAAAGGAGAGTTCCCTGAAAACAACTTTCATTTCATGGGTTGTCCAATCTAAGACTAGTTTAAATGTTTAAAAAAACTCCAGAGAAATAAAATGCTAAATAATTAGTTCTTGTACAGATAGGGCTCTATCAATTTCCATTTGTCACTTTCACATTTTGCCAATTTTAAATTAATTTTGTGCTATTTCTACATAATTCACTCAAAATGCACATTATTTTTTATATTTGTTTTTCTATACCAAGGGTAATGTATATGGTACATATTGTTTGAATAATGTACTGCATTGCAAAATAAAGTATGTTTGGGCTAAAATTCAAGCACAACAGATTTCTTCTCATTTCTGTAGACAGAAGATTGAACTGGTCAGAGCGCTCCATTTAAAGTTTAAACAAAAATATTTCTGAATATCCATGTATGATATATTAGCATTTGCACATTTTGGCTGATCTGTAAATCTATAAATCTGCAAATCTGTATGTCTCTTTCATGTTTTTTAAGTCATTTATTTGAATTCTAGAAGGTGGTATGTAAGCAACATCTTAAAGTGACACTGCAATTTACATATAGAAAGAAGCAATTTAATACCTTTCTGTTCAGAAATAAATTCCATTGAATTGATGGAGTTTAGTATTGAAAATATGGCATAGAACAATTTTCATCTTTTCCTTAGTTATCATCCGTTCTGCTAACTAGTATTTAATCTCATTCAATGCACTCATTAATCTATTTCAAAAGCATCAGCATTGTTACATGAAAAAGATGAATTTGATGACATTGTTTACAGTATTTCAAAGTTGTAGTTTTTGAATCAGATTTGTACTCATGCATTATGCCTCAAACAAGAAATGTATAGTATTGCAAAATACCAATATAAATTATAATAATTTTAACTGTTCCAGGCCTGCAATATTAACTGTGAATATTGACTCTTCAGATTCTAAATATAATAGAAACAATAGGAGATGCAATAAACAGTTAACTAAATACTCTTTGCGTAGATTCAATCAATTATCAGGAACAAAACAGTAATGATCATATGCATATAATCACTTTATAACTAACCTATCTATAACCAACTATAATAAATCCCTGAATGGAGAAGGGAATCTTAGCATTACCTCAATCCTTTAGATTTATGATCAGATGCTCACTGAGAACCATAACAATGAATTCAAAGAACATATTCCTATATAGGGAGAGGTTCATGAGTCTCATTTTCATCTTACACCAACAATGACAGTTAGAAGGAATCACAAGGATCATCTAGTACAGCAATCAGCAGGAAAGCCAATTATACCATCCATCTTCTTCTTCTTTTTTTTTGTAAATTTTATTGGTTTTTAAAAACAAACATAAACAAACAAAACATAAAAACATCAAACTTTCTTCCATAGCTATACAAACAGTGTGCCGGTTGGTTTACAAATCATTTTGTGCATCCATTTTGTAGTCTTCAATTACAGTTACATTACATAAAAGCTCATATTAACAATCAAAAATTAGATACCCTAATATCATTATTAATCAATCATTTGACTATAGTTTTATTCATTCATATTTTACGAGATAACCATAATTTACTTAATTTATTTTATAAACAATTCATATTATCCTCCCAAATCTATCCTAAAATCATTTTGTAGATATAATAAAAAAAATACATCTTTATATATTTATTATTTTCTAAAAATCTAATTTCAAATGTCAATCTACTCATCTCAGCACATTCCAATATTTTCTTAATAATTTCTTCCTGTGATGGTATTTTCTCATTTTTCCAGTTTTTAGCAAATACAATCCTAGCCGCTGTTAATACATTTACAATCAGGTATTTCAAATCTTTGCTATATGTTTCAGGTAAAATTCCCAATAAAAATATCTCTGGTTTCAAATCTATATGTTTTTTGTCACTTTTTCCAACCACATGTGGATTTTAGTCCAGTATTTTTTAGCGTCCGCACAAGTCCACCACATATGGTAATATGAGCCAGGTGTCTGATGACATTTCCAACATTTTTCGGATTTATTCTTGAACATTCTTGCAATTCTTATCGGGGAAAATGCCACCTGTAAAACATCTTATACAAATTTTCTTTATAAGCTGTTGACATTGTCATTTTATAATTTTGAGACCACAATTTTTGCCATTTCTCTAAATCAATCCCATATCCAAAGTTCTTCCCCCAAGCAATCATAGTTTCTTTAACTTGTTCTTCTTCTAGTTTAATTTCTAATAAATATCCATACAGTTTTTTAATCACCTTTTCATCAGTACCTGTCAAAATCTTGTCTAGATCAGTCAATTTATCATAGAAACCTTCTGTTTTAGAATCTTTATCATACCTTGAATGTATTTGCGCATATGAAAACCAATTCATCTTTATACCTTGTTCCTCTAGTTTTTCACCCTTTTCATTCAATATTTCCCCATATCTAACTGTTTGTTCCTTTTTATATATTATAGGATAAGAAAACGCTTCAATAGTCGATAACCAGACTGGAATTTTCAAATAACATTGTCTTTTAATCTTCTCCCAATTTAACCACAAAGACTCCCGACCATGCAGCTTCTTCTTAAAAACCTTCAGAAAGGAAGAAGTTGTACAAATAGAGATGTGTAGATCTTAATATCATAAAGTTTCTTTTTGGCTTTGATGTAGACAAATAACTTTCACCAAACTAAAGTATATGGTCCAATGCATTTTCCAAAGATCAAGAAAAAGTAGGTGAATTATAGCTCCAAAATACATATTCATATGTTGACTTTTGCTCACCTTCAACACCCTGTTTTAATGTTAAGGCACATGGCATTGCTTAAAAATCAGTTGTGTTTAAATATGAAAAACAATGCGCTTATAATTATAGTGCTATACTTGGACAAAAATTGGATGCAGCTTTCTCCAAGTTATTAGACTTAATATTTGAATATGTTATTAAAAAAAACCATCCTGGACTTTATTAAAAATAACTAATCCAAAATGAAATACCAATAGAGTATTATTTTGTTCCATTATAGTTTATTTTGTCTCATTACAAATGCTTTTTATTGTTTCAGAATTCACTGGAAAATATGAGGACAGCCACATGTTCTTTCTAACAAATGAGTTTAGTGCCACAATTAGACTGCATACTAGACCTATTGCTAATCCACAATGTCTATGCATATTCATGCCCATCTCTGGTGGCCATTTGTACTAAGTCTCATATATGGAAATCTAATGTGGAATGAAAACAGTATGTAGGTGAAAACAGTCATATGTTTCCAGAGTTTACATAATTCAGGGACCCAAACTAAATATGGCAAGGGAAAGTGATGCTTTTGTTTTCAATTATAGTAGTTAGAAGAGATAAATGCTGTGCCCCATGAAGAAGACAATATGCAAATGCCTCTGTAATAATTATAATAGAAAATCATGTTTGAGAAAATGTTCATCTCATCTCTACTTCAATGGCTATAACCTAGATTGAAAATAAAAAAAAGGTTGCCCCCTGTCTCAACAGCCCTAGACTGTTCCCAAAGCTAAATTAAAAACAGATTCTGACATTTAGAATTCAGGGTGAAATTAGTATTAAAAGTAGATATAGTCTCACAAGCAAAAATCTATTCTCTAGACTTGTAATAACTTATGTATTTATTATACAAATAATAAAGGAGGGACACACACACACAACTCTTACTTTAAAAGACATTTCCCTATTTCTTCCCATCTTCTCTTCTAAAAGCTAGTTACTAACTTTGCATCACAATGAAGCATTATTAATAATCATAAATGTAAATTGTTGTAATCAAGGCAAGTATAGGAAGAATATTTAGCCTTTAGCCCAACAAGGTCTCCATATGTCCTTTAGAGCCAACTACAAGAGATAGGCAATTTCCAGTAGTTTTGCACATGAAGATAAACACATTTTCTCTCTTGAGGCTGGGAAGGATAGGAATATCACAGTGAGTATAATGCCTATGTCTTATTATTTTAGTAAATAAAAATATTAGAATTAGCTAGGTATAATTTGTTTACCTTAAGATTTCTTGGATTACATTTGCCCCCAGAAGCCCTTCCAGAACATCCACTGAGTTGATCACATGCATTTAGATGGATCCATGTGAAGAATTTAAATCAACATTAAGATTCCATTTACACACTAGAAAAGGAACTAGGAAAAAGCGGGGTTCATTACTATGACAGATCTTAAAATAGTGAATGCTAAATGGAAAGAAGCGGCTACCACGTTTATTCTTATTTGTTGCTGAGAACTGTTTTCTTTTTCTGCTTAGTAGGACAAATACAAAACACAGGTGCTTATTCTTGGCAATGGGCTATGTTTATCATCATCTGGAAGACAGTTATTTGGGGCACTGGAGAAGAATTTCAATTCTACTTTGTGCAAAAGAATGTGTAATCTTATTTTACAACTGATGAATTTGCTTTCTTCTACTTAAACCTGGAAACTGGTGTACTTCCTGAACTTGAGCAGAACCCGATCTAAGCAGTCCTTTTGCTATACAAATGGTGTTAAGAACTTGTATGAACAAAGCAAAGTAAGACTTGCTTGCATCATAGGGTATCTGCTTCTGCTTCTGTGAAAACAAATCTGGCTGCACTGGAATCCTGAGCAACATTTTTGGCAGAATTTCAGGCCAGTGACTACGTTAAATTCTCAGACTGGTTTTCTTTTTCCTCTAAGATAGCTCATAGAAAAGCACTTAAGAAGAACTGGACATAATAATGCCTTCATCTTAGAGGAATCACTTTTAGCCCATTTTCTAGGGAAGTACTTCCTTAAGCATTGTTTGTAACGGAATAACAGAGTTGGAAGGGACCTTGGAGGTTTTCTAGTCCACCCTCCTGCTCAAGCAGGAAACCATATTACATTTCAGACAAATAGTTGTCCAATCTCTTCTTAAAAACCTCCAAAGTTGGAGCACCCACAACTTCTGCAGGCAAGTCATTCCACTGATTAATTGTTCTAACTATTAGGAAATTTATCCTTAGTATTATGTTGTTTCTTTCCTTGATTAATTTTCATCCACTGCTTCTTGTCCTGCCTTCAGGTTCTTAAGACCAGTCTATAAGATTGAGACCATCTGGTCTTTCTTAAATCAGTAGAAACCAATGGAAATTGTTTCCATTAGAAATCAACAGAAATTAAACTGATTTCTTTGTTTATTGAAATGTATTAAATGTATATGCCAGATTACTGAGGTAAGGTTGCAATATCTTGTGCAGTTTGTCTCTATGACAATGCCACTATACGTCAATACTTCTAAAATTCTAGTTTCCAAATTTCCTGTCACTACCTCATGATTAATAATCTATTCCTCTGTATTACCACTGCCTGATGTCACCTCACATATGATTCCTGACAGTCTTTCAGAAACAGATGCACACTCCTTATCACTACTCATTAATTCTTAAGACAATCTTATCTGTATTTCAACTGCTAAGAATAAACATTAGGATATTTCTCTTTACTATCAATTCCCACTCGAGTAACTAAACACACAAGGATTAAGAATGCTTTTTATCCTAGCTGCTCTTCAATTTTCTTTTATGTGTCAAACAGTTGTTGGGATATAGATTGGGCTTTCTCCTTTGGCCTTCTGTTGAGAGCAAAGCCAAAAACAAGTGCTGCTGGTAGTCACCCTCTCAATCAATAAACTCCGAGGGCAGCCCAACATTCAACTGGAAGTGACCCAAAGCCTCCAGGAAAGTAGCACGAAATATCAGAATGCTGAGATAAACGCAAAGATATGCATCAGCTCAAAATATTAGAAGAACTGAAAATAATTCTGAGCATATTAAATAGCCTCCCAGAGTTATGAAATGTTAGATAAAGAGGAAAAAAATTAGTTCCTGTGGATATGAGGACATGGCTGAACAGAAGCACATCAGTTAGAATTAAGCACATAAACTCCTGTCTAGCATCCCCTGAATGGAAGGGGTGGAGGTCAGGTCTTTTGAGAACAGTAAATCAAGAAGAATGTTTGGAGAATGTTTTTTTTAAACAGTGCTGTAATTTACAGTAATCCTAGATGAATAAGATGTTCAGGTAGATCTTCAGGTTGTCACTTCATACCATATTATTCTTGCAAATACATTAGTGAAAGTGATTAGTTACACAAACTATTATGCCAGCCTGGAGAGCTGGATTTCAAGATACAGGAAAGAAAGCAGCTGTTGTTAATGGTATATCTTTCCCTTTAAGGCAGCACACGCAGTAATTCTCCTTTGGTTACCTGATCCTGTTGCTTCCATGGTGACTGTTCTTATTGAGATAACTGGGTCTGCTTATGTCACCTATGAATTATTCTTTTATCTCTGGTATGCCAGCAGCCTCACCTTCAGGGACGGCTCACCAATCCATCTACCTGACTGACCAAGGAGCCATTCATGTACACCATGATGATACAAAAACAAATGTATCTCTGAAAGTCATATGAATCCTGCTTAGTTCTGTAAAGCTTTGCCAACTCTTGCACTACTTGGCACAGTTTATTTTAATTAAATCTTTTGTCTCAGAGCCTGTGATTACCTGAGACTGACAGCTGCCCTCTGCTTATGAATGGAGGAGAGGATAGGGTAGAGGAAAAAAAAAAACTGGCAGGAGTTAGATTAGGTGAAATCCACCACAATGCTGGGAATGTTGACAGTGCATGATATATACTCAAGCAAAATATCAAGCAGCTGAGTCTACTCATTTCTTCTATAAGACAACAATATCTTAAAGCAGGGCTGTCAAACTCCCAGCCAGGTTGGATGCATCATACGCTGGCCACGCCTATGCTCAGTTTAGCAAAGGGGAAAAAAGTCCTGATATGTCACATGACCCTACCGTGATGACGTGAGTTTGACACCCTGTCTTAATGGCTTTGCATTTTTTCTTTCAAGAAGTAATTCCAGAGATTGTAGTAAAACCACTAAACCACCAACTTCAAAAAAAAAAAAAAAATTAGAAGAATTATATTATAGGCTGGTGGGCAATCTCAAAAGATATTATGTGCAGAATGAAGAGCCTTGAAATGATCTTTCTGTGTTCTCTGTGGCCATCTCTAGAAACAGTGTAGGAGAATTTTGCTCAACCCCCTGACATTTAAGTGCTGAAAAGTTCAATTTTATCACTTTTGTTATTTGAACCAGACCAACAGAGGCAGTTAGTTAGTGATTTCTTTACAAACCTGTTCTAGATGGAGTTACACTTTTCCTAATGGATCAAAGCTATAGCTTGGAGTCGGGTGGAATAGCTTTTCATCTATATTTGATACTAAAAAGGGCTGATGGAATGCTTATAAGCGCTATGTGTTTAGAGCTTGAAGCATTGTTAGAGACACCACACATCCACTTTACGGTCTGTTTCTGTTGCTCCCCTCTGGAAGGAGGTTTCAAAGTATTTCCAGCAGGACTACCAGATTCTGTAACATCTTTGTTCCCTATGTCTTGTAAACTTGCAAGATTCATTTTGCTCGGCATGTACATGTATACATCCGAACTAGACTGTGTTGTTTCTCTGTGTCATAATAATATATGTGAATATGTGGGTATATGCATAATTTTTTGGTCGTGTTTATGTGATGTATATTAGAGGTGGAGAACCTTTGAGAGCTATATGCAACAAAATTTAATTTTAATGTATGCTGATTAGTGTACATTTAAAGTGACAATAAAGTTATTCTAAGTCTAAAATGTGAAGCACTTTTTACCAGCTTAGGCTGATGTGTCAACTATGGTTCTGTTTGGACAAAAGTAGCCCCCGAAAGGTAGTTTCTCTCTTAGATTAGTGCAATGTGTTATATGTGGACCTGCCCTTGAAGTCTATTCAGAAACTTCAGTTAATACAGAGCACTGCTGAAGCTGGAAGATCTTTATGGCTTTCATTTCCAGTCCAATAAAAGTGCTGGATTTAACCTATAACATCTTTTGTATCTCAGGACCAAAGTGTCTGCATAAGGACTTTCTCTTCCATTATGCTTCTACCCAAGCTAAAGTCTTCTTCAGGGACCTGTTTGGGTATCCTTCCTGCTGAAGTGCAGTGAATGGCTACTTATGAAAAAAAAAATCCTATTCAATACTACCGGGCAAAGACATTTAATTCCCTTGTGCTTTTTTAAATAATGCATTTATTCTGCAAAGATTTTTAACATTTTCATTGTTATTTTTACATATAATTTTAATATGTATTTGCTGATTTTCCTTTGTATCTTTCAATGCATTTTTATAACAAGTCTTCATGGTTATGTTTTAATCTATCATTGTTAATTGTAAATGTAATTTTAAATTGCTTTGAGTTTTCTCTTAACAGGGAACAGCATAGAAATGTTCTCGACGAATAAAAAGTAAAATTAATGTGTTTATTTTAGAAGGAAAATTCTTGATTTAGTTTATTGCAAAGCTAATATGATTTGGTTGTCTGTCAGTAATTCAGCAGGCAGGATTGAAAGGGATTGTTAGATAAATAGATATGTATCATACTTTACCAAAAAAAATAAGCCTTCTATTTTGCTTGGCTCTCTATACAGCCTGATGATCATGAGATGATGACCACCATCTTCTAGATCCAGATATAGGCTTGCAATCTGCATTTAGATATACACGAGTAACTAATGATATTCATACATAAAATCTAATAATTTTCCTTCTAGTGCTGAAGTGCTCTCCACAGAATTAAATGTGTGACCATTTCACATTTGTAATGTGACCATTTTGTAATCCAGACTGCATGCTGAGAATGTATCCATATGTTTTGCACAAGAACTTTGACAGGTATTTGGAAGAATAAATAAGGGAGTTGTAGGATCATTCCTGAGAATGCCATTTATCTGGAGGAATCCTTGGCACCCACATTGACATCAAAGCACAGGTATTCACACAAAGTTTTCCCAAGGAAAGTTCCGAAATGGACATTGTAGGGTAAATATTAAATTTAGAGAGGGTTTAAAATTCCAAAACTCAGTTTACTGTGAACAGGATGTTTCAAAAGTTTCAAAATATTCAAAAAATATTGCATGTCCAAGAGTACATTGCTAGATACCTCTTTATTTTAATCTAATAACATAAGATAGATGATTTTAATATATGTAGTTTTAAAATAGCCTCTCCTTGTTTCAAATAATTTCTGAATTATATTGTGATAGCTATAAGAAAAAAATGTTCACACATAAACAAATTCAACAACATAAATGAAACATTTGAGAGATAAAGAGGTTGAGTGCCATCATTTTCAGTAATAATCATCTGGTATAAGACTTCCATGGTATTTTTAGAACAAAATTAATATACAAAGACTGCATTTTGATTCCCATAATATTAAGCAATAAAGCTAGGACAAGGCAATACACAGCTTCCTTCATATTATTATACTGCAAGCTTGGTTTTTATTCGTTGTCTGTATCTAGTTATCAAATGAATATTGTGTCAGCTTTGAAATGTGTCAGCTGAATTTCAAAGCTGACATATTGCTCACAATTATCTGGTCCAAAACCATTTAGATTTTGGATAAAGCAACCTCTCATCTGAAAGATCAGCAGGCTACTTAGCAAAGCCTGAGTAAGGATGGACAGATGGGTGGATGGACGGATGGACAGACAGACAGACAGACATAATCGTCAAGTTGTTTTTTTATTCCTGGTGACCACATATGTGAAAGTCAGAACAGTGACCAGAGAAATGGCTTGATAAGGAATTTGCAATGGCAGATAAATTTCAAAAGGGAAAGAAGGAGAAAGTTGAAGTTAATGATCCAAATGAGTTAATTTTGGATTTAGTCTATTACAGTGAAATGGAGGGGGGAAAATCCACAATACAGTAGCCATAGTAGGGTTAATTCACTTTTCCTTTGAAATAGATTTGTTTATAATTCTCTGAAACATTTTTTTCACTGTTATAAATAGAAGTGAGCTTTGTGTGCAATGAAGGTGGTTGAGCAGGATGAGATAATTACTTTAGACTCAAAATATGACTCTCAGACCTCTTGAGGAAGTTTGGTTGTTCAAAATGTCTATCTAAATAAACTCTGCAGGTATCTTAATATAGACCTCTCTTATCCACGACCCTCTGTTTCTTGGTTTAATAATGATACCAAGTTATTGAATGGAGGGAAAAATCAATTAAAGTTGATTTCAATTTTTCTTTGGGGATATGCTAGACTTTTTTTTCCATAAGGACTTTCAAGATATGATTCAGTTGGCCTCCTAATTAATCAAACTGGCAGAACCAGTTAGTGAGAAAGGTGAATTTAATCCACATATTACACAAGATTTCTTTGTATTTTTACCTTCTTTACTAAATGTAATTAACATTATGGCAGTTGGAATAAAGCTTCCAAAGTTCAATATTATGAAAACCAGTGTTATTCATCTTGTGATTATCTGTAAGCATTGTGTTTAAATTATGACACACTCACTTTTTAATACAGTAGCTAGAAAATGAAGAGGTTTATGTATAGTGACGGGGAAGCAATACTGATATTTTGTTGTTGTTTTTTAAAGCAAGACTCTGACATAGCTTTCATTTAACTAAATGTTACAATTTACCATTTCTTTCCCATAGGGCTGCCCAGGGGTGGGATTCAAATTTGTTAACAACCGGTTCTGTGGGCATGGCTTAGTTTGTAGGAGTGCTTGGTGGTCAGGTGACTGGGTGGACGGGGCTTGATGGTCATGTTATTAGCAGGGCATGGCCAACTCAATATCACTCACATCGAGGCATGCATCTCCTCACCTGGCCCCATGACTGTGGGGATGCTGCAACAGTCGTAAGTGTGAAAAATGGTCATAAGTCACTTTTTTTCAGTGCCATTATAACTTTGAATGGTCACTCCACACAAGCAAAGTACCAGCAAAGGAGGGGGAAAAAAACTTCAGAGAAGTTCCTGAGACAGGAAGTCTAGTCCTGCCAAGAATGTAAAAGGGGTTAATGGAGAGGCAGTTTCTGTAAGCAACACCAGAATGTTTCCTTCCTGCCTTCCTTACAGGATTAGGCCAGTAATTTCTTCTAACAACCGGTTCTCTGAACTGCTTAGAATGTTAACAACTGGTTCTAGTGAATAGGTGCCAACTGGTAGAATCCCATCCTTGGGGCTGCCTCTTCTTAAACCGACAAGTCACATCATGCTCTTCTTTTGCCCACAGTCAACCAGACAGTCAATATACACAAATCCCATTCTTGAGTGCAGGCTGGAGATATTCCTATGTGTGGCAAAATCAAGGTCTGGACCAGGGATAGAGGGGGGGAAGTCTCCAGGATTGCATGACATATCTCTTCAGCTCTGCTCTTGCCAGCAAGGAAAAACACTTTTTTCTTGAGATGAAGCAAAAGGAAATATGATATAAAACAGATGCCTTGGAAGACAACCAAGGAGCAAGAACAAAGGAAGAAAGGCATCAAAAGATGTTAGCGAGGAGAGTGGAGAACAGGCATATGGTTTTGAAAAACTAATTTCAAGAAAAATTAGAGAGCTTAGCAACACTTAGCTAGGAAAAAAAATCATGGTAGAAGGAAAGCTCAACTTCTCTGGGACTAGATGGAAGGGAAAGGACTATTTGGAGCTAAGGAAATCTTCAGGAAGCAGAGCAAAGATCTATGAGGATGAAGAGGAGGCAAAGAATCTAAGGGATGATTTAAGGCCTATGTTGAAAACAGAGTTAAGTATCTCTGGGCTGGAGATAAGACATAAGAGAAAACCAGAAATCTCTAGGGACTTAAAAGGAAATAGTCCCAAAATCTGACTGAAGGTTCCAATCACTTTATTAATATTGCTTTTTTTCTTTGTTTACAGGCAAGTAAATTTATCAGACAATGATATTCCCACTTGTCTCCCAAGCCTGTGTTAAGATGGAACGATCTATTCAAAATGTTTCAGGAAGATGAATGGTGGTACTCTGAAAGTATCATATAATCCATAATCAGAAACTGCACCATGCAGTTGAGCAGGAACAGGGTATCTACAAAAGGCACAGTTGGGAGGATCAAGACTTCTTCAGTCACTCCGCACACTCTTCATTTCCAAACATTATTAATGCAGTGTAATTTACAGTTGCACCAGTTGCAAAAAAAAAGTCCCTGGCATATTTATACAAATGATAACAAGAAAAGGCAGTTAAAATCAAATTTAAGAGAATGTACTTGGTCTGAAATTGCCACTAAGTCTTCAGTCCTAAATGAACAGCACAGATCCAGACATCATTTTATTCATTTTGATGTCAGACTTGGAAACCATAGAAGTATCAAGATTGCTAAACCAAAAGTACCAAAGTAGCTGAAAAGTAGCTGAAGAACAATACAGTGATAAGGAAAAAAAGACTGATTTAAAATTTCTCTAATGCATGATTCTGAGTTCTGCAATAAATATGGATATATAATATAATCACTGTCTTCATGCTTAAAACTTACAATTAGACTTTCTTGAGTATGCTTGAGAGACTTACAAATAAGCTACAAGAAATGCTCTTGATTTCATTTAAGTGTCAACAAAATCAATCAGTTACTAAGATGCTAAGAAGGAAAATATTCTTTCGAATACAAAAATCTAAAGGTATAGTCACAAGTTCAAGGCAGGAACCTTATTTTCTAATATCAAATAAATTGACCAGAAATAAATCACAGAAATGATAAACAAACTAGCTTTCACAAGCTCCAGAGAGTGGGTTAATAATCAGATTAGTATATATACTGAATACACCCACAACACTTTTTTATATTGATCAGTCAAAGATTGAATGTTAGTTTTGTGTTATTTAATAAGGAAGACTAGAAGTGGTTTGGTATGCACTTACAGGTTCAGAGCTTTTAGTCTAATTGTCAAAGAAAAAAGTAATTTATGGAACTCATAGATCTGAAAGAATTAATGGTATTAGTAATTTAAAAGCACTATCCAATGTAGTATACTTGGTCTCTCTAATTGCTCAGTGTTTTTTGCCACATTACGTCTATAGCAGAGTTACTGATATTAAAGCTGTTTCACAGAGTTGATAAAAAAGCAGAATAAGCTACAAGATTTCCAGAGTTCCATAGACTTAGGAAACGCTGAGGTCTTTATGTGCCAATATTCTTTTCTGATGCCCTTATCAGTCATCAAACTGCAATCTGAATCATAATGGACTCCAATGGTTTAATAATGGTTTCATCATGTTCCTAATGAGATTGGGGCTGTCCTCTGATGTGAATATTCATAAAAAAAAAAATCTATAATGGCTTTTCTCTTGATTAGCAGGCTTGGTCCTGTATCATATCAGACATCTTTTGCTATACCAAAGGGAGGGGGAAAAGAAAACAAATTAAATCTTTGTTTCAAGCAGAGTAAATTAATTTGACTTTAGGTGATCAAAAGAGAAAAAATGTCTAATTAGACATGCAGCAGTCATTATGTTCTTTAAAAACAGGGCTATAGAGACAAAATCTTAATAACCCTCCTTATTCTTCCTCTGGCAGACAAATCACCTTTTAGATAAGAGTTGAAGATAAAATTCAGTGTAATTAAAGTCCACTAATCTGTATAGTTTTTTTTAAAAAAAATAAGGCAACAATTTGCCAATGCAAATTAATCTCCATAGCTCTTATATAAAGGCAATTATTGGCCAATGCAGTCTCAAAATATCTATGCAGAGGTTTTCAAATGTACAGCTAGCAGCTATGATGAGACATAAGCTAATGCCTCATTCTCATAGCCTCCATCCCTAGGTCCAAGATGCCTTGCTGACTTGTCCTTGTTGAGGACCTGTCCTTGAACTTCCATCATGTAATCAGCCTGCTGCTAAGACAGGCTCAAGTCAGATTAAGGTGACTGGCAGGAAAATGACATATTCCATCAGAAAAACGAGATCTCCTCGGCCAGGGGGTCAAACTCACATCATCACAGCAGCGTCACGTGATTGGAACTTTTCCCCCTTTGCTAATCTGGGCATGGGCGTGGCCAGCATGTGACACATCCAGCCCACAGGCTGCAAGTTTGACAGCCCTGTCTTAGGCCAACATTCTACATCACATGGAGGAGGTATCTTCAGCTGGTTGTCAACCTGCTGGCCCCAGTTGGCTTACCATTCATTGTAGGGATCTCTGGTTCCATTATCGTTTCACTGGGACTGTCAAAAAGCCACATTCCTCTTTTGCAAATATTTTTGTCCTTTTTGAGGTGTGGTTGGGTGGGTTGGAAATGATCTGGGGAATATCTAGTCAGTTTCCTTTCAATAAGTATTATGCAGCCCATCATTGCTTCCCACCACACAATTTTTAGCCTTCATCGTCTTCCCCATGTAATTTTTCTTCTGCATATACATCTCTCTCCACCATTTCTCCAAACCTCTGTTTATTTAAAAACCTTCCATGCTTAAACCTTGCTTAGAAAATTTCCAAACACACTGCCCAATGTCCTCTTTTTCCTGCCCCCACGGACTGGCAGTTTGTCTTGTCTTCCCATTCTGCTGCTCTCATTGGAGATGGTGTTTGGATAGGGAACAGAACAGAGCTGGCTGAAATTCAATTTCATTTGGGAGAATAGCCTTGCTTCTGGCAAAAAAAGAGAGAAGCATTTGTCAGAGATGTATAAACCCTAGTCAGTTTGTTAGTTGCAAGCAACATATTATTATACAATAGAAGCACTTGGCATTTATTTTTATTTAACTAGTCGATACCAAGTTGACTAGGATGAAGCAACAGTGAACAAGAGATTCTTTATAAAATCTTAAGCTAGGAGGAAGGATCTCTTGACAGGCAGCATGGCTTCTGACAGTATACCATGACCCCAGAGTGAAGGCAGCAGATCACCTAATCTTGTTTTTCAGGCATATTGTAGAAACAGCACTTTCAGAAATAACATTAATTTCATCCTGTTTCAAGAATAGGTAATGCTCTTCAATTGGGCCATGAGGAAGAGTCCTAAGTGATGATTACCCCATGCTTGCTGATATTAAAAATAACGTGGTTGGGTAAACATCCATTAAAATGCCATGTTGAACTAATATTTCACTAGTATAGAGGAACATATTAAAGCTTAAACTAGCACTCAGACGTGAGGTTGCCAAAATATCTTTGGAGCAAGGAGAGATCACATGATTACCCCACATGTACTGCACACAGGTATTTTTTTGGGGGGGGAAGGGATGATCAGATAGCACAAACTGCATTTTACAGTTGGCTTGCAATCAGCTGAGTCAACAGACTTTTATCGGGCTTATAACCACTAATTTCACCTATAAATTTAACTGAGGCTCATGTCTTTATCGCTATGGAATTAATTTTTTGGTTGTTTGTTATTGTTATTGTTATTGCTACTGCTACTGCTACTGCTACTGCTACTGCTACTGCTACTGCTACTGCTACTGCTACTGTTACTCTTACTGTTTTTGTTGTTTTTGTTGTTATTATTAATTATACACAAAAATGACAATATACACAGCAAACGAGATAACCATGCTGGGTTTCGTATCACAAATCACTAGTCAAACACTTCCTAAGTGTTTAGGACTGCGTGATGTATCAGCGGATTATGCGAGCAGATCCCAGTAATGTAGCCTTCTGCAGCTGACCAATGGTGATCTTGTCAGCACCAATTGTTTTTAAGTGCTTGCCTAGGTCTTCAGGCACAGCAGCCAGCATGTTGATTACCACTGGAACCACCTGCACTGGTTTATGGCAGAGTCTCTGCAGTTCGATCCTCAAGTCCTGATATCTAGTGACTTTTTCAAGTTGTTTCTCATCGATTCTGCTGTCACCAGGCAATGTTGACGATCCACATTTTTTTCTTCTCCACAATCGTGATATCCAGGGTATTGTGTTCCAAAACTTTGTCTATTATTATTATTATTATTATTATTATTATTATTATTATTATTATTATTATTATTATTATTGTTGTTAGTTGAGAGACTGGCAACTTTTATTGAAATCACTGGATAAGTCCCTTTCAATCTTTTTTTTAACTACAAATTTAAAGATTTTTTTAGTGATAATTTTATACTTTGAAACTGATAAAATGACTTTGAAGTCTGGACACTAAAGGGCATCAGATAGTTACTTTATAAGAAATGTTTTGTTACTGGGTACAGGAAGCACTTGAGCTATGTTTAACTGTATAGTAGAATCAGAAGACGTTATTTGAAGAGAACAAGCCCCATTGAATAAAACTGAAATTGACTTACAGATGGATGTAAATATTATAGCTTACAAGAACTAGATGGAAATAATGGATTTTCAAATATAATTAGATAATAATCTATTTAGTTAACAGATATACAAATAATAAATCAGAAGAGTGATGTGAATTATTTTAGGCCTGTCAAAGATGACAAGAATTTTGAGAGAAGAGATAAAGTATCAGAAAACAGATGTTTAGATTTTTCTTTGAGAAATTTAAAAACAATTAGGAGAAAGAAGAAAAATACAAATTTGGTTTATTCAATAGCTTTTTGATTGGGACTGAATGATGATGGGTATTTCTGGTAATATTCACTTGGAGTGTTATTTTTGGACTGGGGCTTTTATTATTTAAAGAGAGGAAATAGAGAGATCTGTTTAAATAGAAAGGAAGGCATAACTTGGGTGTAATAAATAAACTTTGCAATACATTATTATTTCTGATAACACTTAATGTACTTTTGCTAATTAATATGGAGAAATTAAGTTTCAGAGATAGGTTCTTGGAGAATGGGGTGGGTATAGAATGAAGAATTGTTCATTTTTATTTTAAGATATAATGGTGTTGTTAATGTTGATTATACTTGCTGGAGTTGAAGCGACAATTCTTTTTCTATTTTTCTTCTTTTTCCTTTTTTGTTTTTCTGCACTTTTTAAGGTTTTTAAAAATGTTTAATGTATTTCTGTACTATGCAGTGATGTTAGTTTTATCTGTATACAGTAATATAATCTTCAATAACATTATGGAAAAAAACCCACAATAACATGGATTGGCCTTAACACTCATACTCATCTAGCTAAGACATCAATGTTAGGCAAGGCATGGCTTGAATTTTCATCAGTACTCTCAATTTATTTTCATTCTGTTTACTCTTCCTTAATTCATGCCTTTAGCTTCCTTTTTTTGTAACTTGTCAGAAAGAGTAGACAAGTAACAATGTGTAAAATCTTTCAAATTCTATACAGTTTAAACTTGAAAGTCTACTGACAGGGTCAGGACAGCACTGGAATACTTCCTTAGAGGTCAAAAGGAGTCTTTCGAACTTGAGAAAGTTCAGATTGAAATATTTTGTATTCCTCTATAAATAGGTCAACTCTGTTGTGGGATGTTTACTGCCAACTTATATCAACTTTCTAATATTGCATTTTGGGCAAGCAAATAATGTCCCCACTGCCTGTCCTTTCTACTGAAACTAGAACCCTCCGCCATGAACAATGTCCTTTATTGTATTCATACTGTATATTGACTTGTTCACACCATGGAAAAAACAACAACCTGGTTTTTGTCATCTGTCTCCTTCCTTTCCAATACCACCAAGAATTTTCAGTTTGTCTACTCTTAATATGCACTTCAGAATCATATATGTAAGGATAAAATATTATTTCTCTCCCAGAGGCTATGTTGTAGTTATCCAATCAAATGCATAAAGCGAAGGCATCAAATTAATATAGCCAAGAATTTCTATGTACAGCACTCAAGGACAAAAAAAAAAAAACCTCCCCAAAGGAGCGATACACAATTATTTTTAAGTAGAGAACAAATACATTTTTTGGAAGAACAGAAACAATACATTCTTAGAAAAGGCTTACAGTATTACATAAAAAATAAATTAGTAAGTCATATATATATATGTGTGTGTGTGTGTGTGTGTGTGTGTGTGTGTGTGTGTGTGTATATACATACATACATATACACACACAGAGAGTGTGTATGTATGTATATATGTATGTATGTATGTATGTATGTATATATATATATATATATATATATATATATATATATATATATATATATATATATATGGATCTTTGGTTATTCGGGTTCTCTCCCGCGTAAGATTCAAAGTATCTAGGCAACGTTTCGGCGAGGTCCCACTCGCCATCTTCAGGCTGGTGCTTTCGGCTTAGTGCCAGTGCAAGCAGTGTGTGACCGGAGCTGCCATCTCTCTCTATATACAAGTGGTGGGGGATGGTGTGCTGGGCTGGTTGGCTGTGCTGCAGCCTCTTGATTGGTTGATGGAGTTGATGTTGGTATAATGGGCTGTGTAATGGCCTTTTGTTGTGGAGATATCCTGGATCTTGTGCTGTCATCTCCTGGGTCGTTAGCCTCTTGTGTTTTAACGGCTTGGGTAATGGGTTGTGTGATGAGCCCTATGCAGAATCCATCAACTCACATGTAAGAAACTCATTCCAGTTCATCGAGATCATAAAGAAACAAAACTTACAACCCAGCGACCTACTAGTTAGCTTCGATGTCATATCCCTCTTCACCCAAGTGCCAATAAAAGAAGCCTTGACAGCCATCCAAAACAAATACAACCCCCCCAAGCACATCCTAGATCTGACCAACCACTGTCTATCCAATACATACTTCACCTACAATGGACAAAAATACAAACAAATAGAAGGAGCACCCATGGGATCACCCCTCTCACCTGTCATCGCAAACCTCTACATGGAACACTTTGAAACACAAGCTCTAGAAAAATATGATCACAAACCCAAACTCTGGCTCAGATACGTAGATGACACCTTCATAATCTGGCCACACGGGAAAGAAAAAACTGAACAACTTCCTCACACACCTCAACAGCCTACACCCCAAAATACAATTCACCATGGAAACAGAAGCTAACAATCAACTTCCCTTTCTAGATGTCTTGGTATACAAAAAACCCAATGGCTCCCTAGGACACACCATCTACCAAAAGAAAACACATACAAACCGCTATCTACACGCACTCTCACACCACCACCCAGCACAGATCAATTCCGTAGCTGAGACACTCATCTCCAGAACAAAATGCTTAGCTGATGAACAACACCTAAAAACCGAACTAAACACTCTCACCAACGTACTAACAGCCAATGGATTTCAAAGAAAGAAGATCACCCACCTAATCCAAAAAGAAACCCCAACCAAAATCCAAGACAGAGAACAAGAGAACGGCAAAGCCCTCCTCCCATATATAAAAGGCACTACAGACAAAATCAGCAAGATCCTCCAAAAACACAACATTAAAACAGCATTCTGCACAAACAGAAAAATATCCACCATCCTAAGAAACCCTAAAGACAAAATCGAGTTAGAAAACCAAGGAGTATATGAAATCCCTGCACTGCCTGCCTCACCACATACATTGGACAAACTAACAGAAGAATAAGTGCACGCGTTGAAGAACATAAGAACTCAATCAAAAAGAAGAACCAACCTCTTCCCTGGTCCAACACCTCAAAGCCACAGGACATGAGATTGACCTTAAAAATACCAGAACTATCGCCAAAACTGAACACCACAGCAGCAGAATAATCAGAGAAGCCATAGAGATAGAAAAACGCCCACACAGCATGAATAAAAGAGATGACACCTCCCGCTTACCAGCCATTTGGAAACCCGCCCTCATGAACAGACGAGTACCCAACATGATAAATGACACCAGACCCACACCCATGAGGGCCACACAAGATGCCACCACCACACTTCCACGTAAAAATCAGACTCACACCCACACAGAAGATGAGACACGACCACAGACCAGAAGCCGCACTGCAGCTGCATCACTACCCACTTCAAACTCCTCTGAACCATACATGAAGCGAACTGACCCCCACCATGAAGATGTGGCACGACCACGAACTCGAAGCCAAACGAACACAGACCCAGACCCCAAACTCAAAGCCATATTAAAAACCCAAAATGCTACATCACAGCCACCTGCTCAGGACATCACATCAGAAAACTCAAGAAATTACACCTCAAGAACTCAAGAAGTCACAACACAGCAAATGACCCAGGATATCACAGCACAAGACCAAGGATACCACAGCAATAAATCTCACAAGGTCATCACACAACCCATTACCCAAGCTGTTACTACACAGGAGGCTAATGGAAAAGAGATCAAAACACAAACGACCCAGGAGATTACAACGCAAGACCCAGGATACCACAACAAAAGAACTCACAAGCCCATCACACAACCCATTACCCAAGCCGTTAAAACACAAGAGGCTAACGACCCAGGAGATGACAGCACAAGATCCAGGATATCTCCACAACAAAAGGCCATTACACAGCCCATTATACCAACATCAACTCCATCAACCAATCAAGAGGCTGCAGCACAGCCAACCAGCCCAGCACACCATCCCCCACCACTTGTATATAGAGAGAGATGGCAGCTCCGGTCACACACTGCTTGCACTGGCACTAAGCCGAAAGCACCAGCCTGAAGATGGCGAGTGGGACCTCGCCGAAACGTTGCCTAGATACTTTGAATCTTACGCGGGAGAAAACCCGAATAACCAAAGATCCACATACAAATACCCGCGAGAACCTCAGAAAACAAATATATATATATATATATATATATGGTGTTCGGCTTGGTTCGGGTATTTTCCCACGTCATTGTAGTTCTTTTAAAGTTGTAGCAACGTTTCAGCAGAATCTCATCTGCCATCATCAGGCTTCTTCTGTATTGTGTCCGTCTGTGGGTCAGACTTTTACAGTGGTTTCAGATTTAAATTTGGGGCAGCCTATTGCTGTGCCAGAATGGTTTTTTCTTCATCCTGATTGGTTGGGAGTCTTGGTCTGTGTTTATTGGTCTCGGAGTTTGCTGTGTTCTGCTTGATGGGTGTCTCTGATATCTTCTGTCTGTTTTTTGGCTCTTTTTGTATCTTGATTGGCTGGCAGCATTGTGTTACTTTAATGGAGGCCTTTAGTGCAGCTTGGCTTCGGGTAAATGGACGGCTATCATTAGTTAGGAAGCTGGGTTTCATCTGGGTGCCTGGTTGGGGTGTGTTTGAGCTGGAGGTATCAGGGGGATCTGTTTGTGCCCAGGTGTTTGCCTGGCTTGTGGTGTGGAGATTTTTTTGTTTGTGAGTGCAGGCTTCCAAATGATTGACAGCCTGGTGGAATCATCTCTTCTGTTCATGCTTTCTGGTCTTTTTTTCAATCTCTATGGCTTCTCTGATGACTCTGTGGCTAGGGTTTTCCATAGTGGCCAGGGTTTTGGTGCCATTGAAGTTGATGCTATGACCTGTAGCTTCCATGTGTTGGACTAGTGAGGAAGTGTGTTCCAGCTTTTTGACTGCATTTTTGTGTTCATCCAGGCGGGTACTTATTCTTCTATTGGTCTGTCCAATGTATGTGGCCGGGCATGATGCACA
>NC_142009.1:260918838-261038838 GCF_049901735.1 Notechis scutatus | reverse complement strand
TCAGCGGCTCCTGGTTTTGCCTTTTCCTTCCCAAGGCAACGCGGACTGAGCCGCATGGAGCTGCGCCGGCGGTAGCAACTCCTGACAACCCCAGCCGGACACCTGAGCGGAGCCCGGGCGAAACTGCCTGTTGCTGCTGCCGGAGCACCGCCGGGTAGCCTCCTCCAAGCAGCCTGCCCGCCCACCGGGCTTCCCTCTGCCGCGTGGCTCGGGGCCAGGCGCGAGCGCCCGAGTTAAAAGGAAGCCGAAAGTTGCTGGGAAGTTGCTCGGGTGCTGGGAGCAGGCTTTTAAAGTGCCGCCCGAGCAAAGTTTAAGCAGCCCGCCCACCTGCCGGGCGGAACCCTTCCTGATCCTCGGCGGGAAGACGCTCCAGCCTGCAAACTTTGCCTTTGCAAAGTTTAAGCCTGGAAGCCCCAGAAACCCAAGCAACTTCCCAGCAACTTTCGGCTTCCTTTTAACTCGCAGGCGCTGTGCCTGGCGGAGGGGAAGCCCGGAGCCTCCTCCAAGCAGTCCGCCCACCTGCCCGCCGGGCTTCCCCTCCGCATGGCTTGGGGCCAGGCGCAAGCGCCCGCGAGTTAAAAGGAAGCTGAAAGTTGCTGGGAAGTTGCTCGGGTGCTGGGAGCAGGCTTTTAAAGTGCCGCCCGAGCAAAGTTTAAGCCTGGAAGCCCCGGAAATCCGAGCAACTTCCCAGCAACTTTCGGCTTTGTTTTAACTGCGGGCGCTCGCGCCGCCCGAGCCACAAGGCAGCCCGCTCCAAGCAGCCCGCCCGCCCACCGGGCGGAACCCTTTCCGCTCCTCAGCGGGAAGACGCTCCAGCCTGCAAACTTTGCCTTTGCAAAGTTTAAGCCTGAAGCCCCGGAAATCCGAGCAACTTCCCAGCAACTTTCGGCTTTGTTTTAACTCGCGGCGCCGTGCCTCGCCCGAGCCGCACAGCAGCCCGCTCAAGCAGCCCGCCCCACCCGCTGGCGGAACCCTTCCCGCTCCTCGGCGGGAAGACGCTCCAGCCTGCAAACTTTGCCTTTGCAAAGCCCTGGAAGCCCCGGAAAACCGAGCAACTTCCCAGCAACTTTCGGCTTCGTTTTAACTCACGGGCGCTCGCGCCTGGCCCCGAGCCGCATGGCAGAGGGGAAGCCCGGAGCACCACTGGGTCGCCTCCTCCAAGCAGCCCGCCTGCCCGCCCACCCGCCGGGCTTCCTCCACCGCGCGGCTCAGGGCCAGGCACGAGCGCCCGCGAGTTAAAAACGAAGCGGAAAGTTGCTGGGAAGTTGCTCGGGTGCTGGGAGCAGGCTTTTAAAGTGCTGCCCGAGCAGGACTGCCGAGCCAGGAAACGGGGCACCAAGGCAGGGCAAGGCTCCACCAGCAGCGGCCTAGCTTTAGGTGGCTCCAAGCAGCCCGCCCCACCCGCCGGGTGGAACCCTTCCCGCCTCGGGGAAGACGCTCCAGCCTGCAAGCTTTGCCTTTGCAAAGTTTAAGCCTGAAGCCCCAGAAAAAAAGGGGGAATCGGGCGGGGACTCACCTTCGGAGAGGTCGCACTTGAAGGTGATTTCAAACTCCCAGCCGAGGCCTTTGCAAATTTCTTTCTTTCCTACCCCTAGATCGCTCTGCACTGTTTTGCAGCTTTGGGGGCCACGCGGCACAGGGCAATACGCCACGCCCAGCGATTTTTTTTCAGGGGCAGGCCAGATTGGACAGACCAATGGCAGCGATTTTTTTCAGGGGCGGGCCGCATTGGACAGACCAACGGGCCGGATGTGGCCCGCGGGCCGTAGTTTGCCCACCCCTGCTCTAGAATCTCCTGGGCATCATTATCAGATGAGTGCTTTGTAGCAACCCCAGATCCCCTTTGTAGATAGATATGAGTTTTGTTCTTTGTTAATTCATCTAGCCCTTTATCATTTCCACGTTTTCTCAAATACAGTATCTAAATGACCAGACGGTCAGCAAGTTTCTTCAGTAAACTTAGATGAAATTCACTTGGCTCCGGAAGTTTAAGAGGCATTCCTTGACCATACTCCTACAAATCTCAAGTGTGACTATTCAATGTTTGTTTTCTTGAAATCAAAGTGTCCACAATTATATAGTCATTTCCCCCATGCTTTTGTTCTTTCCACTTCTTTAACTAAGTCTGCACTAGCTATTATTAAACTAAGGATAAATGATCCTCCAGTGCTTTTTGTCCCTTTTTTATGGAAAAGATTGTCAACAAGAAGAAATTCCTAATAGGACCATGCTTGGAAGAATTCGTTTCCTAACAGATGCTGGGGTAATTAAGGTTCCCTATTATCACTAATTTATGGTGTTTAAAATAACCTGCAATTTGATTATCTGAAGATCATTCCCATGTCTTCTTTGATTGGGTAAGGTAATAGTAAACGTCAATAATAGTATTGCTTTCATTGTTTTTAAACTACTATGAATTCGTTACTGTATAGCCTTGCCAATTTTATTCACTTGGATTGCTCAGCGGGAGTGGATACTTTTAACATATATATTACTTCCCCTCCTTCCTTTTCCATTGCTTCTGTTTCATTTGAACAAATTATACCCTTCAGGTCTACCCTCCCAATTGGGAATCATCCCACCAGATATCTGTGTAACTATTAAATTGTATACACTTTATTGTACTATGAATTCAAGCTCATTTTATTTATTTACCACATTCTGAGCAGTGGTGTATAGATACAAGAATATGAATTTTATGAGCCATATTCTTTCTAACTGAGTGATTTAATAGGTCCCATCACAGCAATACACGCAATAACTTGCAGAATTTTCATCTCTATCCTGCATGGACTCACTTTATATCTCTTCACCAAGTTTGCCATCTTTTGGCCAAGCACAGTTTTTAGGAGGTACATCTTCTCTTGCATCTGCAGACCATCATCCTGATATGGATGGCCATGGTCCCAAAAATCAAATTTTCCTAATCAGAACCTTTTGCATAGTCAATTTATTGCCTCTTTAATGGGCCAAAAAAGATGGATGACACCATCTCAGCTTCGGGTTTTCCAAGTGCAAATATTTCAAAGTATTTCTGAGTTCTAGATGTATGAATATCTCTACATCTTTTGCTTCTTATTGTCATTCTTGTCCAAAGGCTTATTCCTTTGGTGCTATTTTTTTTTTTTATTCAAGTAACACAGAAGCTTATATTTTTACAAATATAGGTAAGGTCATTTTCAAGTAGGAATATGAACATGCCACAAGCTTTAAAAATTATGACTGCAGAGTGCTGTTAATTAATCTTCATTTGAGTTTAAGGCATCTTTCATTTATTCCTCCCCCCACCCAGTTTAGATTCTCAGGTTAGCCAAATACTTATCATCAACTGTTGGGAGAAGGGGTTCATTAGCTACCTTTCCCTCCATGCGCCCTCAATAAACAAGATAATTGTATTGATTGATTGATTGATTGATTGAATATCCTGGCTCTAGTCATTCAATTCAGAAAATAACTGGTATAAATTACTTGCCACCCAGTATGCTAATTCCATGTTGCATGTATTGGTCTGGATATTTTCCTAAAGCTTCTGACCCTTCTCAGGAAAGGAAGCTGAAAAGCCATCAAACCATTTATCCCAGAAGATTAGGCTTAGGTGCTGGCAGATAGGGTAAGGAAAATACTTCCCGAAATGGAGAAAAGGTACATGCTCTACAGCAGTGGTCGCCAACCAGTGGGATGGGGACCACTGGTGGTCCACGAGAATATTTTGGTGATCTGCAGAGAAATGTCACCCCCAAAGCAATTAATCCAGGCTGCACGGGAACACAAGGTTGCGCCATCCATGTGGCTTGTAGGAACACAAGGCTTGCATCGCTTGCATCGCTTGCATTGCGCACAACAGGTAGTGAAAGGAGGGGAGGAAAGGGGGGAAGGGGGGAACTTGCCCCACTTGCCTCGCCTGGCCACTGGACTGCTTCTTTCTGCTTCTTTCCTCTTCTGCTTTTGGCTGCACACAAGGAAAGCAGCAAAAGTCTTCCTTTCTCTCCCCCAAACTCTGCCAGAAATGAGTCTTTGGGAACTGCTCCAAGAGGCTGTGCCGGTGCAACAAGTCTCGCAAAGACTCGTTTCTAGTTAAGTTTGGGGGACAGAAAGAAAGACTTCTGCTGTTTCTGCTGCTTTCCTTGCATGAAGCCAAAAGTCTCTCTCTCTCTCTCTTTCTCTCTCTCTGTCTCTGTCCCCCTGAAAATGGAGCTGGAGATGGTAATTTGGGGGAATTTTCCTGCAGACTCTTTTTTGGGATTTTCCCAGGGTGTCTCGTCCATGGGATTTAAAATGATGAGTTTGGTGGTCCTGAGGTCCAAAAGGTTGGCGACCCCTGCTCTACAGAACTGCAAGGTTTGTTCTTTAAAAAGGAAATTTAAAAAATCTAGCTTCTGTAGCAATTTCAACTGCATATAGCTAACATAGAAATAATTGGGGCTGATAGGAAGGTGAAGTTAATCCTTGAACAAAGCAAACATTGCAGGTAGTAAAAACACTTGCTTGGAATACCAGCCACAAAATTTATTAATTGCTTATTTGCTTGATTAGATTTGTAGCTTTGTGGTATGGAAAATTCCCAACTAACTGAGATGGGTGGAGTAGGAACAAGACTAATTTTATGTTGTCTCTCCAGAGGTATATTTAAAGATGTCAGGTGCTTAACCAATCTCAAAGAGATCTATGGCCCCAAGAGCTTTCAAATGTCATCCAATTTTTGCAAACGTAAAGCAAAGTATTCTGGAATTTATATCTTTTTTTGTTTCAAGCCTAGTGCTGCTGATCCATTTGAATACCACTCTTTTTGGCTTTCCCCCCCCTGTCTTAAAACAGATCATAATATGTTGAGGTTAAGAGTTCACAGACAACTCACAAAAGAGCCACAGGCAATAGGTCAGATCAATCTAATCTAGGAACAAAAATAACAGGGTGTGTTACATCCAAACTACAGAGGAGAAGTGATGCGCTAATAAAGGCTGTCATAGTTCATTAACACATTTCATTTTTACAATTTATATGAACTGAAAACCTTTTTTAAAAAATGGTAGCTATATCAGCAAAACTTTCTCAAACAGCTGAGATTTGCATTTGGCAACCACCTCCACACAGATCTGATTCCGGGACTTGAGCTGAAGACTCTCCCTAAGGGAAACAGCAGAAGGTTATAAGAAAAAGGCACCTGGAAAATAACAAAGAAGGATGAGAAAACACGTCCTTGACTTCAGCATGCACCCTGAAAAAACAAAGACTAGGATTCATGTGAATATTGACAAAACCATCAAAAATTAGTCAGATGCTAAAGTATTTTATTGTTATTGTTTTTAAAAAACACTGCTTAGCTTACCATATAAGCAGGCTGAAGTCCTCCAGTCAATTTCCTATTTGTTTCTATTAGCCTTGAGCCAACAGGCAACTCTGAGAATGATGTTGGTTATATGCATATCTGGATTACTAGGACAGCTTTGCTGTTGTATTTCACACCAGACAAAACAATGAGGAATTTTATTTCAACAGTAGTGCTACTCATCTCTTTTTACTAAGCTTTTAAGCTGATCCTGATGGATGCCTTTATTATTTCTTCCTCTGCCTTCCTAGATTATTTTTACATTTGCACTAGTCAAGCAACAAAACAAACATGGGTTATATTATCTATATAAGCATTAATGTTCAGGTTTACTTGGGATGTGATGGGGCACATGCCATGAATGCTGTTTAATGGGCCCTTCAAGGGGAACAGAACTAGAAGGAATAAAAAAATACCACATACTAAACTCTGGGTATTTTCTTTTAAAAATATAAACATTGTGAAATGTATATTTTCTTTTTACTCTGAATTTATTTATTTTTCATCCAGTTTGTTGGCTTGTTTAGCACTTAGACGTATATACTTCACTGAGTTTTACAGCCTTCTTTAAGTGGTTTGCAGATTTCCCCCAACAGTCTGGGTCCTTTTTATTGACCTTGGAAGGATGGAAGGCTGAGTGAATCTTGAGCCAGTGAGAATTGAACTGCTGGCAGTCGGCAGAGTTAGCCTGCAATACTACCTTCTCTAACCACTCCACCACCACAGCTCTTCTATTTATGTAAAAAGCAATAAATGCTTGTAATGCTTTTTCGTGTGTGAAACACCAAAGTCATTGGAAGTTGGGTGGCATATAAATGAGTAACATATGACAGATAAAAGACAAATGATCAACACTGCTGGTTTTTACACAATCCACCCTTCTTTACTTTTTTGAAGTTTCTAGTTTCAGTTGGTTGAGTTGTGACCATCAATGTCCCTAATACAATCTCCAGTAACAAAATAATAAATCCATTATTCCTTCATTTGGATTTAGAACCAAGATTGCAGCTACAGATCAAAATGCACTCCCCTCCAGATATAACCAAATTACTACTCAGCCAAATCTATAACTTGCAATGGAATTGTATTAACCATATCAGCTCCATTTCTTATAGCCTAAATTCATTCAGAATGTCATCACCCCCTCAGCAATTGCTTCCAAGTAAAATAGCTCCCGTGACCTCCCACTCCTGGTTTTCAGAGCTCCGGGAATCCTGTAATAACATGTCACTCAGGAAACAGACTATTTCTGCTAAATGTGTCAGCTGGAATTCTGCAGCTGTTTTCTTCAGCTTCTGCCAGCTTAGGCCGAGTTTCTTTTTACAAAGCTGGAATGAATTCCCTCAATCCCTACTGCAGGATAAATTGAAACAGATAACAGCAGTCCATGACCATCAGTGTTAATTCCTCACACACCTAACCCTACTTTCTTCCCAAACTGTCAGTTGCCTGAAAAATAGGAAAAATGAACTTCTTATTTCTCTGGAAGTATTCTCTTTTCTTTGAGCTACTTAGAAAGACATCAGATTTCATCAGAAAGACCTTATCCAGTCTATCCAGGTGTAGAGTATTCAACAATGACAGGGAGACCAGGCTATAAAACCACTATGCTACTTTCAGTAACTATCTGGGAAAGCAATTGTCTGCCTCCAAGAATCTCCACACTTTAGCCTAGTCATTTTCACAATGTTTATATCTTTAGGGAACATTTTCCAGATTGACATGTCTGCTTAAGAACATTTGCAGTCAACAGGGGAAATTTGTGAATGGAAAATTGCTGTGTATGGAGTATCAGCCATACCTATAAAGCTTCCTAAATGTTTTGTATGTGCCAGAAAACATTTAATTCTCTCCTGTGACTGGAACTTTAAAAAAATAAGGTAGTAGGCAAATGTTATTTAAGGAATAGAAGCTTCCTTTACTAATATATTGACATTCCACTTTTCTTCCAATGAATGATACTCTACAAAAAACAAAAAACATATTTTAATATCATAAGTAAAGAGCACCTTATAATAAACAAAAATGCCCTATATTTTCCACACTTTCAGTCAAAACCATTTACACAATTTATGGAGGACTCCATAAGCAATCCTTTTGCATGATGATGTAAAGATAAGTGTGAGAAATTTCATTAGATCTCCACTGGTAGATAATTCCAAAGATCAAAAGGAATAACTCAGAAGTTCCTCCTTTATATCCCAAGTAGATGCAGCCTCTATTGAAAAAAGAGCTGAATTAAGGAAATCTTCTGATTTTAAGGCCCAGAGAGATCTTTAAAGTGTATGGTTTTTTTAGAGAGCCTAAGCCTTTTTTTTATGTCAACCACATCCAATCTTCCTATTGTTTCTCAACACCACTCTACTGAACTGAGAACCTTGTGTACATTGGACTTCTCCTTATTGCATGAAACCTTCCATGACTTTCTTATTTTAAGTTTTTATCTTAGCATTTTTTCAAAACTTGAATACAAGTAGTTCTCAAGTTACAACCACCATTGAAATTAGAACTTCGGTTTCTTTGCAAGGCAGTTGCCATGCTCAATGTTATGACCCTTTTGCCATGGTTGTTAACTAAATCACTGTAGTTAAATGATTCATGTGATTATTAAGTGAACTGGCTTCCCCCATTGACTTTGTTTATCAGAGGCCAGCTGGGAAGATCTCAAATGGTGATCATGTGACCCCAGGCTGCAACTATCATAAATACATGTCTATGGTAATTCTCAGTCATCCAGTCATGGTTGTCCCAAAAGTGCTTTTTCAAGAGGCAACTGGACTTTCTGGTTTTTCTTTGAAGACGTTTCACTTCTCATCTAAGAAGTTTCTTCAGCTCATAAATACATGCTAGTTGCAAATGCCCAAATTTTGATTACATGATGTGGGCATGCTATAACAGTCATAAGTATGAGAAACAGTTACAAGTCACTTTTTTGAGTTGCCATTGTAACTTTGAAAAGTCACTAAATGAATGGTTGTCAGCTGAGAACTGCCTGTAACTGGAATAGCACTTAATCAACTTTAGCTGATCTAAAGAAAGACAAGCAAAGTTGACCTGGTTAGTAATTCGGTGGGAGACCAATAAGAAATAGCAGGGTGGCTAATCTAGGTAATAAAATAAATAAATAATAAATCCCAGGAAGAAAAAGAAAAATCCATTCTTTACCAATGCAACCCCCCCCCTTCAAAACTATGTCCATTTGTTTATCAAGTCACCAGGAATTCTGTTTGATTTGAGGCAGACTTTGCCTTTTAACCTACAGTCTTTCATGTATAAAGTCATGATATTTTAGAACATGACAAGCTGAACTGAAAGAATTAAGGTTCTGAGCAGCAAAGCAGATGATCAGTGCCCCACATGTGTCTCTATAATATCTCTGATACTGCCTGATCAACAAATATGTTGGTGTAAACAAAGAGTCTTATTTGTGTAGACAATCTGCATGTCTTGTACATGACAGGATTATCCATTAGACCCAATGCTGAATAGAATAATAATGCAGGCTAAGCTACTGGCTTTCTTCAGATGCATTTCTTCAGATGATACCTCAAACTATTTATGTTTCCCTGAAAATTATTCCATCCTGACCTTGGTGTTGTAGAGGCATATACGATAAAGCATGTTGGGGGAGTAATACAAATAAGAGTGTTTTTTTCTCATCAATATTTTTGGATTCTCTTTTCCATTGCTTCTTTTGATCGCTTTGTACACAATTCACAGATGGTACATCATTTCCCTGAAAAGTTTTGTCCTTGGGGACGTTCTGCCTTTTTTTTTTTTAATGCAAAATGAAATTAGCAACAGTTTTGAAAAGGTGACAGTTTATATGACTGAAATTAGGATATTTTTCTATTTGGCAGACTTTTGTATTAATTTAGACTATCCTTAAGATCCAAGGACTGGTTTGCTACCTCCTCTTGTATTAGAAAGTTAGTATTATAGCCTTTGCTATTATCTGATTTGCTATCAAATTCATTCAAATTGCCTTTGCTTATTGTCTTGTTCTTCCTAACAGAGACCCAAGAGGATGGAATAAATTCTTTCCCCACTTTTTTCCCTTTTTACTGTGATATCTAGCCTACAGAAATGCGGTAGGTAGAATATTCATGGCTGATACTCTTCACATCTGAAAGCAAGTTTAAATTGTTTCTGCTGTCATAAATCCATTGCTAATTTAGATATTGCATTTGTGCTATATTTAAATTATAATTTTCTAGAGTCACAGCTGATTGATCCCCTTGCAGTGAAATGACTATGAAATCATAAAAAGGCCAATATGTTTATTAGAGGCCATAATACATTTTGTTGTTTAAAACATCGTCCCACAGTATCTAGTAGTAGGAGATTTATGTCCAAGCTTAGCAATCTTAATGAGATGCTGTCATCTTTATGTTAAACCAGAATAAGATTCATATACCATAAGATGCTCTACTTGAAAAGATTATGGATTACCTTTAGGGCCAGATGCCAGGTTATCCAGCTCAAGAGCAATGGTCTGGTTAATAGTAATGTGGTAGTTTAGCACACAAGGTCTTGAATCAGAGAAAACAGGCCCAAATCCATTCTCAGCTATAAAGCCCACTATATGATATTGGTTCAGTTACTGTTCTCAGCCTAGCCTATTTCATAAATAGTGAAGAAAACTGTAAGAGCTGGAAGACAGGTTGTAAATCTAAAAATAAATAGATGCCCACATATTCACCATGGTGATTTGTCAGCTCTTCATCTTTTTTTCCATCTTGTGTTAAAGAGACATTCTGAATTTACACATTGCAGCCTAACACAAAGAAACAAAATTCCATCTCCCTCCTGAATTTTGGAAGATGGGGTGGAAATTGAGAAAGACAAACCAATCGTCAAAACCGTATGGCTTTCTAGAGCTACCACCATTGTTTCCAGATTTGAGTAAAATACAAAAATCCAGCATAAGCTCTTGTTTTGGCACAAGATTTCTGTGCAAGAATATAAGCTTTGTATGAGTATGTGAATCAGTCCTGATCTGTTGATATTTCTGAAGTGATTTGAAAAGTCATTAAAAAAATGAATTTTATATGGATTTTTTTAAAAATGATTTAATTCTTTTTTAATATACTTGGCAAAGTCAAATATTTTATTTAATTCAGAGGTAGGTGATTCAGTTCAGTGCCTTATATTGCCTTGATGATTAGGTTCAAATCTATGAAATAACTTTCACATCAAATCTATGAATCACAGAAACACACAATCTTGAAGCTTGCTATTAATATGTAGAATATAATTTGAAACTTTATCTGTGAATACTTTATCTGTGAAACTTTATCTGTGAATACTTTTCTATGTCCCTGTTTCCTTGGCTATGAAACTTCGGTTAAGGCAGATGCACTTCATCCAACAATCCATCTTCCATCAATTTCAGCCCAAAATTCAAGATGACAAAGGCTACCTAGCAGCATCTTTTAAGTATCTCAAGTCCCTCAGTAAAGTTCTAAAGCACTTGAATTTAAGGTGGGGATTTTTTTTTTGGTAACATTATGAAATATGTTAAGATCTGTGTGAAAGTTCTATTCTAGAGTTTCATTGCATAATGCAGAAATTTAAATTGCTTATTTAAGCTGTGGGTAGACTAGTCAGACTATTCACTCCCTGGAGCTTTCACTTCCATAGTGAAAGTTGTCACCTGTCTTATTTATTCTTGAGCAAAGGCCTGTTTCCAGGTAATCATGCTTATTTATGGAAGGCACACATGAAGGACAAACCACAGGCCATTATTAACAATTTTCTTTTTGCAAGAAATGCAAAATACAAAGAAACAAAGGTCTCAGAGCAAGGCTGACATTCAGCAAAGAAGTTTCTTGCTATTTTTTTACTTACTTCAAGCTCTCCAGCTCTACTGTGCTTCTTTCAGTCCTTTGTCTTTTTAGGTAACTTATTTATGTTCACATAGAAGTATACACTGAGGAGGAATTTGTAGAAGTGAAACTTATCAGGGGATAACTCAGTCTCAGTTCTTTGTATATGAACTACTGACAATGATTGGTAATCAGTTTCAGGGAGCTGCTGAGAGGTTCTGGCTTTCCAAAGATGGACTTCACTCTGACACTGCAAGATCATTATAGGATGTCAAGGTAATAAGAAATGGAGGGACACTAGGCAATCACTTCCACAAATATATCATAAGGAGGCCTTCATGCTTTTTCATCTGAAGGAACACTTTGTGGGAGTTGAAATCAGCTGTTAAAGATATGTTATCACAATCATAGTTCTTCAAGCTATCTGTGGTCTATCTGGAAAGCAGGTGAAGTGTAGAAGAAAAATATTCAGGGGAGAAGTTGTCACCATCTTCAAAGCTGGCAAGGAATGATGCAAATTACAGCTAACAGAGAAAGCTGCCCTGCAAGGAAGTATACAATTTAGTTTAGCAAACCAAGTTCATGAATCCAAAAACTGCAGTAGAAACAAATCGACAAGGATGGTTACTATTCAGTCAGGTTCCAAAAACATAAACAGTATCATGTCCAGAAGAGTAAGCATCATCATCATCACATCAACTCTACATTTTTTTATTTATTTAATATGGTCATCCATCTCAAATTAATGACTCTGGGAGGCTAACAATGTTGAACATTATAAAAACAATCAGAAAGATAAAACAAAAACAAAACACCAAAACACATAAAACAGAAGCTGAGGTAAAAACAGATTTACCCATAACAATTAATACAGCTAACACATGGCCTGAACCTCATCTCCTGATCACCTTCAGCCCCAGAGGCAGAACCTTTAAGATCATGCATAAGCGCACCAACGTGCCTACCGTCCCTGTCCTATTGTTTCTCTTATTCTTTTATTTTTCTTATATGTACCCATATCATGTATTCACAACTATGTATACACTTATACTCATTATCTTGTAAACAATTGGCAAATCAAATAAATAAATAAAATAAGTTGACAGGGTCAGATCCAATCTGACCTCCAGGATTATGACAATCCAGTGAGTGGGCACCATGAAACAAAAGTCTCTCCTTCTGGGCCCTGCCAGATGACACAATCAGAGTTCAGATCCCCAGTTACAGGACAAACCCATTATCATCGTGCTTCCTTTCTTGACTGCCTTCTGCACAAAGGTACAGAAGACTCCATTTCGGCTGAGATTTCCTTGCTTCTCATGAGTTCTTCTTAGAAGGAATGTATTTATTATATATTTACACCACCACAATCATATTACTCTCAGCCAAGTGTTTATTTGCAACATCTTTACTTTCAACAAGCTAAGCCAGGCTTTATAGTGTTTTTAATTTTGCACTATTTTATCCTTTATAATGCTGATTATTTAAGTATTCTTTTGGGTTTGGAAACAATGGGGCTCTTCATCAGGAGATGCTTCAAAAAACAAACAAAAAGAAATGGTTCTATCTTGTACCAGGTCTGAGAATATAGGTGGAATGTTTTCTCCTGCTTTCCTCATTCAATTTTCCTTTCACTTCTTTCTCTGATAAGGATTTGTCTGAGCAGTTCATGAAAAGGGGAAAATTGAAATGAATTTTACGCACAACTTGATGCTTGATATTTGACTGCTGAATCCAACATCCCAAATTGCTGTTTCAGGAAGCAAGAGAGGACATATGCATTCAAAAAGCATTAAAAAGTTAAAAAATAAATGTTTAAACATTTGTTGCCTGGAATGACAGATTGGTTTCCTTGTATTATCCACTGACACCTCAGGCTCAGAACTATAGTGAAAACTTTATATAGTAGACACGTAAAGTGCTAGAGAATTCAGGGCAGCAGAAAAAGGCTTCCTTACTCACATTACAGAAACTTGATTTGAAACATATTTATGATACTCTATTTCCCATTAAAAGTTCTGCCACAGCAGTTTCAATTTAAAAAAACATATTTACTGTTAAAGCAATAAATTAAAACAATTAATAAAACCCAGACAAGGACATTTTGCAAAAAACACTGTACAAAATACGAAATAAAAATCATTAGGATAAACATTAAAACAATAACAGAAAGTAAAATCAGCCAGATGAAGCTTCCAAATGCTTTTCAAGGATATTCCCGTGTAGAGGGCATTACAATAGTTGAATTGGAATGACTAATGCATGAGTGACCAACAGCAGTATCTCCTAATCTAGGAACAGGAACAACTGACCCACAAAATGTTTTTGTGCAAAGACCTTCCTGGCCAGAAACAGAAGAATCTCATGGCTCCAGTCCAGAAAGACCTCCCAGATTGCATAACAAGCTCTATCTGGTTGACTAAACCAGGGGTTTCCAACCTTGACAACTTTAAGATTTGTGGACATCAACTCCTAGAGTTCGTCCAGCCAGCTTTGCTTTGCTGGCTGAGGAACTCTAAGAGTTGAAGTCCACAAATCTTAAAGTTGCCAAGGTTGGTGACCCCTGGACTAGACCATGGAAAATCACCAGAGGAACTCTAGGAGTTGAAGTCCACAAATCTTAAAGTTGCCAAGGTTGGTGACCCCTGGACTAGACTATGGAAAATCACCAGATACAGATGACCTTAGGCTCATAGCCAGTCAGTCTTGTAAAAGTTAAGACAAAGCTGGTTCCTCACCATACAAGACCTGCATACCTCAAGACACTAGGGAAGCATTTCAGGAGCATCACTTGTATAGCCCAGCAGGGAAGTGTAAAAATGAATGTCATCAGCACAATGATGAATCCTCACCCTGTGAAGACTTTCACCTGGTGGATTACCTGTGATTAGGGTGAAATCCTAGAGAAACTGAATAAAGTCCTGAAATCAAAGCAGCAAGGCTAATGTTGAACACTTTCTCAGAGTTATCTAATTGTGACTGAATGTGATAAATGGAAAGTAAGGTCATTTTAAATGCTTTTTTTAAAAGTCAGGAAAGTCTCACTGAAGTGCAACTAATCCATTAAGCTAAATTCATAGAAAATGAAAAGGGTCCTTTTCAGTATTTTATGAGTTGCGGTAATAAAAAGAACCTTTGCTTCAGTGCCTCCTCCTCAATTAATAAATTCAAACCTTTTTTTTTTTTTTGGTTTAGTGTCATGTTCCTTTCCTTTCATTTCATTGCAGAGTTTATAAACTCTGAAGTATGCAGGAACAAGTATTTTCTGAGTGTGGAAATAGTGTATGTTATCTATTAAGAATATGAAAAATCAAAATGAATCTTCAGAAAAGTTATAATTCGCTACTCAGAAGAGAAAAATCAGTGTAGCTGATTTGTTTTCATTATAGCAGGATTAGCAGCTACATTTTCTTGAGCATAGATTCATAAGATCATTGAGGGAGTTGCCAGATCAGGTTCTTTATTACATAGCATGATCCTGCCTGCATTAAAATATGTTTTATTAAGACCCTACCGGAAGGCAACTATGATATATTCATTGCCAGTGTGTGTCATTGATTCAAATAGTTGTATGCACGCAAAACATTCTAATACTCACTTACACAACTCTGCTTTATATTGGGTGAAAAAAATTTTGTAACCTGAATCTGGGCTTTTTGGTTTGGTTTCTTCTAATGTTTTTGGTGATTAAGGGCCATAGGATATGGCATATCATTTTAACAGAAAAATGACTGTTTTTCATATTTTGGATGATTTTAAAGAAGGGCCTTTTGCTGATTTACAGAGGCAAAACCTATCTGAAAGGTTTTTTTTCCAGAAACAAGCAGAAAATTACTTTTGCAAGATTTGATGATCTGACATGGAATTTCAACAGCATAATTTTGTGGTACTTGGAAAAAAAAGATTTAGAGATTATTTTTGGCCCATGGATAACACTTATCTTATATTTTGCTTCCTAAATTTCTAATGATTTATCCTAAAATAAATTTGCTGATGGTGTTATTTATTATCCAACCTACCCCTGGTTTTTTTCCATCTGTGTTTTCTATTCCATATGCGATTTAACTTTCATTTTAACGTCTGTGGTGGTTTTATTCTCATCTTTTTTGCTTCTTTTTCAGCTGAACTCTGGAATTCGGAATCTAAGTCTGCAACCCATTATTCATTTTTAATCATAAACCTTGTTGGCAAATTGTACAGAACTTGAAAAAAATCAGTCTGCAAATCAGATTAACTTTCTCAAAGTTCTATTCAGATCATTAATAATAAAGATAAATTCACATATATGAATAAAAACAGGATTAGGTTACTTCTGCAGAATTTAAAATTGAAGAATGGATCGTCCAAATGATGTTTGCCGTTTGAAAAAGAACAAAGAACTTTGCTAAAACAAATATTGTAATGCCCCTGTCAGAGTCTGAATCCGAGGAAGAAGCCGGACAGCTGACAGGGAGTGGGAGTGTGGCTCCATTGGCTGTGGAGGAGGCTGGGGAAGGGCAAAGTCTGGCTGGGCAGAGCAGGGAGAGATAGAACAAGAGAGACAGAGTTCAGAGGAAGAACCAGGCCCACCCCCTCTTCATCCTAGGGCATGCAGGGAGGAACGGAGAAGAGAGCAACATGGGTTGTGTGGCTTATGGGGGAGGAAAGGGCCCTGATTCCCTTCATTAGCCACAGCTGGGAAGACAGTTTATAAGAAAGGCAGGCTGTGTGTGGAAGGCTGCTGGGAGCAAACATGACTTTATCTTGTGTTGTCATGGCTTATATGTGTTCTTGGCATCTTCCAACCATGTGAGTTTTGCTGTGCCTTCAAGTCTGAAATTCTTGCTCCTGCCCTGCCAAATTAATTACTTACGTTTGGCTTGTTTGGACTTTAAGTTACAGTTTCTGTTGACCATGTTTTGGACTTAATTTTCTGCAGTCAAAGGCTGTTCCTGGGAGAATTTTTCTCCAGCCAGAAGGTAACTTGGACATTGGGGAGCAAAGTTGGAGATAGTAAAGGGACTCTTATCGATTATCTGACTGTGTTGCCTTTGTGCCACGCCCCGGGTCACCACAAATACACTGAACAGTTACGTGATTTAAAACTGGGAAATGGAATGAACATCAAGTTATTAATTAAACTATGTTATAGTTATTTTTTTAAAAAAATCTACACAGTAAACACACTTTTAAATATATTGCTCATTTGATTTTAATTTAATTGATCTATGTAGAAAAATTGTTCAGGCATCAATAGTTCATTTTGAGTGGAATGTGGGGTTTACAGGAAATCCAGGTACAATGCATTCTTTTCAAAGTCCATTACACAACACTTGGAAAGCATGTGAACATATGCCGTACATAGAACCTATTATGGCTGGAGAATTCTGGGAATTGAAGCCCACAAGTCTTAAAGTTGCCAAGTATGGAGACCTCTGATTTAACATATAAACTTTTTCATCAGTATATCAACATTCAGGAAACTCATTGTACTTTTTTAAGATCATTGTTTCTTTTGTCAAGAAAATTCATCATATATATATGATGACGTGTGATAAGCTAGACAACCCATCATGTAAAAAGTATCTCAGCCCATTGAAGGACAAGGAAAAACAAACATGGGAAAAGTCTCAGACTAGTTTTAGGGAAGGAAAGGGAAGAAAAGGAAGTTTCAGACTTGCTAGATTTTGTTACTTTAATCTTATAATAAGGTGTGTGCTTCTTGTCAGGACTCCCTCAAAGAGATACCAAGTGGGTCTTATTTTCTTTGGTCCCTAAATGTCATAAGGTACATTTCTTCCTGTTGAAGGATATCATGTAACAACTCTCCACATAAATAACAATAAATAATAACAAATCCCCTGGACGTAAAAAGCTGTCAGAGAGAAAGGTTCCAATCTAAACTTTTCACCTGACCTGTTAGTTTTGTTATTTATTATGTAAGGCAAATTCAGTTATGAGAAAACCAGGCATTTTTTTTGAAGTGCAGGGTAATCTGAAACAGTTTTACCATCTCATGCATTGTTTATCAAAATAAGGGCCACAACTACAAAATGGCTTGATTCACACGAAACACTAAACCATCCTGCAGTTGGTTTAGTTTGTGCTTAACTTGTGTTGCTCTAACCAATGTGAGTCATTCCATAAACAGGATAAAATAACCTATGACTTAGTAGAGTACTTGGCCTAAAACTGTTTGCTTGATGTCTCATTTAGCTTGCAGTATATAACTACTCTTTTCAGAGCTGTTTCTATTAGGCATATATTCTATATATGGACATATTGGGCTTTTTTTTTTTCCTCTGAGGAAGGCTGGATTCAGACTACAAATCATGTAAATGATTGAATCTGGTAAATGATTGCTCAGAAACACATTCCATGATTTCAATAAAACTTCCTCCCCAGTAATTGGACACAGGATAGCAACAAACACTGCCTGAAGTGACTTAAAGCAGCTGCCAGTGCAGATGTGCATATCAGCTGCACATTAAAGGTATTTCAGAGTGTCAGTGACATTTGCAGAATGAGTGATGTAGCCAAGCTCATACAGATATTGATTTCTAAATGAAATGGGCTGGCCTACATCTTATCTGTATCAAAGAGTAACAGCCGCTTGAATGCACCACAGCATGAAGGAATGTTTTATTTATTTATTTATTTGATTTGATTTGTCAATTGTTTACAAGATAATAAGTATATGTGTATACATAGTTATGAATACATGAAATGGGTACATATAATAAAAATAAAATAAAAATAAAAGAAACAATAGGACAGGGACAGTAGGCACGTTGGTGCGCTTATGCACGTCCCCTAGAGACCTCTTAGGAAAGGGGTGAGGTCAATAGTAGACAGTCTAAGGTTAAAGTTTTTGGGGTTTGGGGAAGAAACTACAGAGTCGGGTAGAGTATTCCAGACATTGATCACTCTGTTGCTGAAGTCGTATTTCCTGCAATCAAGTTTGGTGCGGTTAACCTTGAGGTATCTATTGTTGTTCCAACTCTACATATGATGTGCTTTTTGCTTGCTTGTTTTGCATGTAACGGTTGCTTTGAGAGTGACTTTCCAAGGCCTGCCTGGCTCATTGTTTTCATCTCTGTGAAAATTTCTCCTTGTACCTTCTGATTTTTTGATGTACTGATACAGAAAAACATAGGACTCAAAGCTGAGGTGCTGGTAGGACAATCAGCTATGTTTACAGGCAACTCAAATCCTGAGAAAGAGAAGCATGACAAAAGCCAAAGAAATCAGAACTACTACAGAATACGAAGCAACAAAGCATTGTTCTACACTGAGGGTTAATAATTTTTTTTTAAAAAAAGAACTGAAGATCAAACTTCCATTGTAGTAAAGATTTTATAGGAGTGTGTAGTGTGATCACCACTAGAATATTATGAAATATTCCTATTATTATATGCCATAAATGATATTACAGGACTGGGAAAAGATACAAAAAGCAGCCAAAACTAGCTGGGGAAACACAGGAGCTCTTAAGTTATAGGGAATATCAGAGTAAAAAGTTGCATATGTTTTATAAAATCATAGAGATTTAAGACTTAACAGAGCTATACAAATTCATGCATAACATAGAAAATTTCCAGAGAATTTTTTAAAAAATCAGATAAGTTCATGTAGTATAAGACAGTCCTATAATTCCTAGATATCATTCTTTGTTTTCATTTTTGTTGCCCTGTATTTTGAGAGCCAGAAAAGTCTATGAACTGCTGACTGCCAGCAGTTGCTAGTTTGTTTAGTTCATGCGGTCATACTGTCTGAGGGGATGAACTAGCTTCACACCCCTGTGAATCCTGAATAGGATTCGCACCTCAGACAGCATTTGTTGGGACTCTCTATTTAAATGGAGTATAGTTTCCTCCTCTCAGTGTGACTGTGGGGTCCCATGCCAAACAATACATGCCTTCAGCTTATACCTGGTCACAATGTGACATGAGTCACATTGTAACCAGCTATATGCTGAAGGCATGTACTGGTCCAGTATCTGTTTTTTTAAAAAAAATATAAATGATTCTGCACTTCAGTGGCTAGATGGCCTAGATCAGGGGTCTCAAACTCGTGGTGTCACGTTGTCATCATGTGACTGAAACTTTTTTCCTCTTTGCTAAACTAGGGGTTTTGCTAATCCATGTATGATATACCATAAATAAACAAACAAACAAACAAATAAATAAATAAATCATTGTGAGATTATCTAACTGTTGAAGGTTTCTACCACTAGGTCCAATAGAGTAGGCATAATCCACATCCCCTCTTTCAAACAGTGATGACTTGTAGGACTGAGGAGGTATGCCCAGTCAGTCACAGTACTACCATACTGGAATAGCATCACTCTTGATATTTGGATGGTCCTGTTCCTCCTAATCTACTGGGAGGCTATTAAAATTAAACTGTGACCTCAAATCCTAGGATTGGAATGTTGGGAACCTAATATATCTGCATGTACCTATGGAATTGTTGTGTGGTTCCTCAGTTCTTATGCTGGACTGGATTATTTTAATGGATTATAGCTTTTTATATCCTCATTATATGCATTGCTTTATATTCTCTTTATATGTACAGTTAAACACATAACAATGATGGGCAACTAAAACAAACAAACAAGCAGATAAATAGATATCACATTTTCTTAAGACCAGTTGCTGGAACATGATAGTTTGAATTCATAGGAAGAATAGTGTTACAATCATGGACTCTGGAACTCACATCATTTTTGCTTTGCTGCTGTGGGGCAATGCAATTACTTTTTTATATTTCTGCTATTAAAAAACATCTTCCCTGCCATTGAAAATGCAATCTGTTCTGGGACAGATATTTGAAGCAGCAAATATCATACTTTAATGCAAGAATTGTATCAGAACTGGATTGGTTGTTCCCATTTTTGAAGTCTTCCAGTGATGTGGCCTTTGCTATTTCAGTGAAGAAACCCTAGATTTCTAATGTGCTAAATCAGTCTAAGGACGGGTGCAAGTCTGTGCTGATTTATTTATTAATTTCACATATAATCTATGTTTCAGAACTTAATTCTTGTGTTTTATTTGGATGTTTAGTTCATTTTGCTACTGAGCAGCCATCATTCTTTCTAGTTCTTTGAATAGAGCTGCAAGAAGTTTAGATGAACATATTGTCCCATACGTTAAATTTGGCTTTCCCCAGATTAGAATAATTGTATGCTAGCTCATTGAAGGATTGCAAACCAACATGCCAAAAACGTCTCCAAAAACATCCCTCTGTGGAAGTTAGGTCTTCCTTTTAGTTAGATCTTATAGGAATTGCTAGAAAGGGGGGGCATTGAGTGAAACTAGCTGAAAAAATGAGCCTAAAATCCTATGCATTAAAAGAGCTTAGATAATTACAGAATGAAGGCCAATCTAATTATATGATTATTTTCTTAATACAGAGGGTATGAAATAGGAAGCTATGACAAATAGGAAATCGGTTCCTGGCAAAGGAATATTCTAGAAGCCTGTAAGGTTTATCTGGTAGTGAAAGCCAGTAATGGAAAAGTTTGCAAACTTAATCTCCGGCTCTGCAGCAAACTAATCCTTCCGTATTTATATTAATCTTTTCAGCAGAGATCAAAAAGCACTTACTTTTCATTTTGATCTCTGAGCCAGAAAATGCAATGCTGGGATTTAGTCTTTGTTGTTGGCATAAATATGAGCACGCCAATACCTTTTCTGGAAAGCCTCATCAAAACTTCGTTCAGACTCTAACCAATCAGGGTCAATTTGCAGGTCTCTGTGTACAAGTATGTAACTACCTTCAAATCAGAATGGTGTTATTTGATTGACAATAATTCTGTTATTAATGTGGATTCTTGGATCTACTGATTCTTACACTAAGGTGAAATAACTCATTGGATCCAAATTCTTGGATCCACTATTACTTACACTAAGGTGAAATAACTTGTTGGATCCAAACAGATAGAATGGCCAGTAGTGAAGACATCTTCCCTAAAGCCATACACTAATGTGTTGGCTTAATGACGATGTGAAGCCTCTAATATGCATTCCCATTCAATAGAAGGGCATAAAAGGAGTGTGACCATGTTATCCTTCTGGATTGCACCTTTAGTCTCTGTATTAAGATGTTACCAGGTTCGGCTATAACTAAACAGAATCTGGAGAGAGGGATCTGTGGATTTCATTAAGTCCCCAATCTGCTCCTTTTAATAAAGCAATTTGGCATTTGGGTGGATATATGACCTTGAGGTGGCAGTATATTTCAACTGTAATATGGTGAGTTTTGTGGACATATCAATCTCTTGTGCTTATTTTTTATTAAAGCAAACATTAAACAATACATTGTTAAACTAGAGAATGAACAACTACCAAGAGAACAAGTAGGCAGAAGATAAATTCCATAATAAAGTATCTACATCTGGCAAATCAAAACTAATTCAATTATTTTATGACATAGAAAGATTTGTTTTCCAGTTACTTCAGAACCTTGCCTGAATGGGGAGCTCTTGTATATATGGACTGGAGCATCCATTATGCACTTCAGAAAGGAAAGCATAATGAGGCAGTGCTTGATAATGATAATGTGTTTGCATAAGAGAGTTTCTGCCTGTGACAGATGATGGAAATACAGATCATTATAACATAGTTCATAAGATAGCTATAGCATATATCAAGCCAACTGTAACTAAGCAAATGTCGAAGTATGAATCCTGGAAAATAGAGGTTTGTTTTTCTTATTTACAGAAATGTGTATGCTACTCCCATTAAAAAGATTCTTGATTATGTAGGTTTACAGTACAATAAAATAAAATACAAAATATGTTACACCAAGGAGCCCTGGTAGCATAGTGGTTAGAATGCAATACTACAGGCTAACTCTGCCCACAGCTTGGAGTTTGATCCTGACAGGACTCAAGGTTGACTCAGCCTTCTATTCTTCTGAGGTTGGTAAAATAATGTCAATATATTGTCCCAGATTGTTAGGGGCAATATGCTAATATTGTAAACCACCCACAGAGTGCTGTAAAACACTACGAGGTGGTATATTAAGTCTAAGTGTTATTACTAGTGCTACTACAACTAGTCCTATCTCAATATAAAAAAAATTGAGAAGAACCAAAAATCTGTATAAAACTGTTCTGTGAAAGATTAACCAGGACGGTGCCTGATGTACCACTAAGGCAGGTTATTTCAAAATCCAAACCACCACAGGAATCTCAAGGCAATAACTTGTTCCATCTCTTTTAGAGGGAGGAACCCTCAGTCCTCCCACTCATCCTCACCTTGGATGAGTACACCCAGGAGACCTAATTAGAAGGAGGTGCTGCTTAAATTAATTTGGCAGTGAATCTTGCAGAACTATCATTGATCTAGGCCTGGAAATATATCAATAGCCAGTGCAATACCTGACATATGGATGTTATATTACATAATGATTTCCTTTAGCTGCTGCATTCTTTGCCAACTGAATTTTTACGTTATCTTGTAATTGCCATAACTTAGCAATTCTAAGTATATTTTTCTTAGCCCTAGGCAATAAGATGCATTGACCAAATTGTTACACTTTATCATACAAAGATACAATCTGAAACGTCTTCCTTCCTAGGCTGGAAGAAACAATTCAAGCCATTTAAACTGAATTTTTTTTTAATGTACCTTTTTTTTCTGCACATGACAGATACATTAAAGTTCCAGTCTTTGAATTCACTTTAAACAATGCAAGGGAAATGAATGTCTAAGAAATGGGAAGCAGGTGTGTTCAGTCTTCATGTTACAAGTGTCAAATAAACTGAATTAAAAGCAGAAGGTGGCTAGATGTTTTGCCTATTGTGGAAGACTGGACACCTGTGCAGGGAAGTTGGCTATAGACTAGAGCAGTTCCTTTAACATCCAGGCAAATTCTTCTTCTTCACATCTGGTAAGCTGATTATGGACCACGTAAAGTGTACTTGAAATCTCTGAACGAAAGTAAATTGCAGCAATCAAATCATGGGTTTCCAATCAAACCCTGGATTTTCAGTGTGTTGATGACAGAAATCTCTGGAAAGTAAAACTGTTTTTTTTAAAGGAACTAAAGCAGAAAGAAACATCCTAAGTTGCTTAGACCTTGTAGGAAGGGAACTTATATAGGTATAGGCAAAATCTTCCTGGACCCAGTTATTGCTTATTCAATTAAACACGGTTAAAAAGTCAATACTTGATGAATGTGAACTCAGTTGTTATTTTATTCATGGATCCTGGCTAGAACTGCCAGACTGGCAAACATCTGAACAAGTAATAGAAAGACAGAGACATGCAATGGTCTTCTGCATTTTTACAGCCCAGTCTGATAGTCTTAATCCATCCAAAACTGCTGCTAGTTTCTAAAATTACTGCTTTGGCAAATATCACTAAAAAGAGAGAGAAAATAGCAGATGAGTTGGTTATTTTTGGCACAAAGCATCTGAAGTTAGATTTAGAGTCTCCAGACCCCTTTTCTACATGTAAAAACAGTCTATTTAAAGATATTCTTGGGGGGAAAAACATGAATAATAGAACATGAATTAGCCATTAAATAGCTTAATCCTATAATAAATTCTGTTTTTCAGCATGATTAAATACTGGCCCATTTATATTATTCAGTGGCATAAGTAATAGGACGTTTGCAAATGTCTCTTCTTGACCTTCCACTTTTATCAAAATGATGAAAGCAGCGTTGTGCCAATGCAGTGAAAGCTCCTCCTCATTCCTACATACTTGCAACTTTGTGATGTACACATTAAAGTGGCAGGATCTGAATCACAACACTGTTTTGGCATAACAATGCTTTGGTTTCTTTTTTTTTACTGCTCCTGGGCACATTGGTGCTGCTGCTCTGGCCACTTGAAAGGATTTTCTATAGGCGGGCTACAATCAGAATTAGTAAGCAGGTCTTCTTCAATAGAGATGCACAGTACAGTTTACTCAGCAGAGCCCACATATCTAGAGCAACTAGATACATTAGTAATGCGGCTGCCTATTTGGCCAAACCTTTTCAGCGTTCAGCTTTGTTAAGGACTTTTTGAAGATTACTTTTGACATTTTGTTGGTTAGTTTTAAATCATCTCTCTGGGTTTTCTCTGCCTAGGAATGCTGAGTTCTGAGCCAGGAATCAGCCACAAAGAATATGTCATAGGAATTTGTTAAATTTCCTTCCTAACAGTATTACCTTTTGGGGGACAAAAGAATTAGGTACTTAAAAGATTATCTAGTCCTACTCCTTGCCCACTGCAGCATTCACTACAGCATCTCTAACAGAAGTGTCTCTATTTGCAGGAGAACTCACTACCTTGCAAGATTATTATTTTTTTTAAATCTGGTTGACAATTCTTATAGTCAGGATGTTTATCCTGAACTTCCTGAAATTTTAATGCAGTTGTTCTAATCTTGCCCTCTGGGGCAATAGTGAATAAGTCCTTCCCTTTTCTGTGTAATGAATCTTCAGATATCATACACATGCCCTAGGTTGTCTCTTCTGTAAACTAAACGCACCCAGATAATTTAAATGCCTTAATCTTTTAATCCATACAGGGTTTAATTTCCTAGTAAGGAATTTATCAAAGAAATAGATAAGTTTACTCTGGCACAATCTGTTTGCGATAAACCATGCTAGCTCCTGTTGTAGCATGCCTATTCAAATACTCATAAATGTGGCATTTAATAATATATGCACACTGACAGGTCTGTAGTTTCCCAAGTTTTCCTCAACCTTTCTTGAAGTTGGGACTATTCTTCTCTCCCCTTGTTGTGGTTTGCTGGCAGCAGGTGCAGACAGCTGAGGTCTCGGAGAGCGAGGACTCAGATGAGGGGCCTGCATGTGATGCAGGGATGGGGCCCAGACCATCAGGGAGCGGAATGCTGCCTTCAGAGATTGTGGAGGCTGGCAGCAGTGATGAAGAGGTCCCCGAGCAGCCTGTGCCCAATGCACGTGCACGCAGGAAAGAGCAACTGCTCGAAGGAAAGAGCAGTTGCAGCAGCACGGGCGACTCAGAAGTAAGGCTGCAAGGTAATGGCCCCTCCCTCAAGAGATAAAAGCCAGCTGAGAAACCAGAGTTCTTTGCAGGAAGCAAAGAAGTTTTTGCAGTCAAGCCTTGTGGATGTTCAGAATATCTTGGTTAGTGTTTGGAGACTCTTTGTGTTTGAAATATTTCTTAGTAACTTTATCTAGTGTTCTTGGCAGCTTTGCACAACCTTGGCAAGGCTCGTTCTTATCAGAGACAATTAGTTTGAAACAGCCTTTTAACCATGAAGGAACAGAATCCGTAAAGAATCATTAAAAGGTTTTGCTGTTACCTTTGTTTCGTGTTTGTTTCCTTGTAATAAGGTTTGGGTCAGAACACCTCTCCAGAATCTCATCAGCCATCTGAAAACTTCTAGATGTCCCAAGCAGGTCTGTAATCACTCTGCTAGTTCCTTCAATGCTGTGGGATTTGTTCCATCAAAATCATTCAAGTCCTAGAGCCTTGAATTAATTTAAATTAGTTAAGTTCTATCTCTTACTGTCTTCATGTCTCTCTTAAGATATAGTTCTCTTCTTGTCCCTGTGGTAAAACAATGCTCATTTAAGATTCCATTTCCCTTCTGAGAAAGTCAGATGCAAAATAGGAGTTAAAAAGTTCTACCTTCTCACCAGCTACTATATCAGTTCACCACTTTCTTCTTACAAAAAATCTACACCCTCCTTAGTTTTCCTGCACAAAAACCTTTATGCTATTTTTGGTATCACTTATAAGCTCTAGTTCATTCTGAACTTTAGCCTTTCTAACACAGTTCCTACAGTTTTTTGAGACTACGTTGCATTCTTCTGTTATGTGCCCATCCTTCTATTTTCTCTTCAGTGTTTTAGAAAGCTCTTTGTGAATCCTTGTGAAAAAAAAAAAATCAATATTTTTTCTTCCTATATAAATTGTTTGTAATTGTAATGTGAATATTTTGTTGCATAAGATTTCAAGCCATGAGAGCATTGTACAAGGCAATGCCTCCACCATTTCTCTTGGGTCTGTTTCCTCTTGGTATGACTTTAGCTTTGACTGGGGTTTCCTCTTTACGAAGATCGACTACCATGTATTTTATTTTTAAAAAGCAAAATATTTACATGTTCTAATAATGCAGATGAAGTTCTGTTCTGTTCATTAATTTCCTAAATGTTAATCAGCAATCCTTATGAACGTCCATTACCACCACAATGGAGAAGTGCTACCATCCTTCCTTAAATGCATTTTGTATTGCTGAAAGTGATACATTATATAACCTCCTGTTTCCATAGCTTTCTCTCTATTTAAAAAGAGTCAAATCAGACATTCTAATATTTGTCATTTCCACTACTTTTCTCTTCAGCGGGAACGTTTAATTAGCAATAATTCAAACAGGTCTATATTTTGGAGAATGACGATGAGGAATGGGAATGAGGTTGATGGTTAACCTCCTTTATGAAGCAGATGGAAGGAGGACAACTTGTACAAATATTTTACTGCGTAACCTCCAAAATACTACCATTTATTTAGTTTTAGTTTACTTTACTTTATTGTCATTGCACCTCATACAACAAAATTAAATACCATCTTCAGTGTACATTATGACTATGAAAATAAACACAAACACACATCCTTCACATTCTATACATTGAATTGAAAACCCCTGATATTGCATTAATGTTGCACTATACAATAGAATTCAATAGAGTTACTGCCCTGGAATTGAAGCTGTTTTTCAGTCCTTGTTTTTATTATCCTGTACCATCTGCCAGATGGTAATATTTAAAAAAAAAAAAAAAGGGTACCCAGGATGAGATGGATCTTTGAGAATGTTTTGAACTTTTTTAAGGCAGTGGGAGCTATAAAGTTCTTTCATAGAGGGGAGAGGGCTACCAATGATCTTCTGGGCAATGACATTAGCCCTCTGGAGTACTGTCCTATCTACCACTGTGCAACTGGCAAACCATACACAGGTGCAGTAAGTTAAGATACTCTCTATGGTGCAGCGGTAGAAGGTCACCAGCAGTTTTTCATTCAGTTGTTGTTTTCTGAGCCAAAGCAGCCCAGCTAAATTGAGTGCTGGTTAGGGCAATTACAGTTTTCTATCTTGAAATGTCAAGACAAAATCTGGAACTTTGCCACATTTTCAAGTAGAAGCAACATTTAATTCTGTACCTTGGATGGCAATAAAATCAAATCTAACGCTATCAAAAATGCTGTTTCTTTTACTGTCGGAATTATTGCCTCTTTTTAGCATTTTACTGCTGTATTCCATACATTTCTTATTAATGTTTTCAACTACAATTGACAGCTTTCTGCATGATAAATGTAGGTCTAAGAGATGCAATGGAGAAGATACAGATGTGAATAGGGCCAGGATTAACCCCTGTCTAATATAATGATCATCAACATCTCATGGACTGCTTAGGGAGAATCACAAAAATCAAGTAAACATAAATACATACAAACGTATGTACAGGTATCCTTGACTTACAACCACAATTGAGCCCAAATTTTTTCTTGTTATGTGAGACATTTGTTAAATGAATTTTGCCCCATTTTATGAATTTTCTTGTCCCAGTTGTTAAGCAAATCACTGCAGTTGTTAAGTTAGTAGCATGGTTTTTAAGTGAATCTCACTTCCCCATTGACTTTGATTGTCAGAAGGTCACAAAAGAGGATCACATGACCTGGGACACTGCAACCATCATAAAGATGAATCAGTTGCCAAGCATCATTCATATATATATATATATATATATATATATATATATATATATATATATATATATATATATATATATATATATATATATATATATTTGTGTGTGTGTGTGTGTGTGTGTTTGTGTGCAGTAAAATGTTACACTTCAATTCATTTTCTGAATAGCAATAATGACCCTCTACGTACAGTAACATACAAATAAGCCATGGAGAAAGCTATCCTGGTTTGTTTGTAGGATGACTCAAACTGTAGCAAAAGAATTGCAGCAATGAACCAGCATGGTAGTCCCAAAGGTCTTTTTCAAGAGACAAGTAGATTTCTTGATTTTCTTTGAAGATGTTTTGCTTCTCATCCAAGAATCCTTCCATTCCTCACCATCCAGTCAGAGCTGAAGAAGTTTCTTGGATGAGAAGTGAAATGTCTTAACAAAAAAGTCCAGTTGCCTCTTGAAAAAGCACTTTTGGGACACCCATGATATGGATGACTGAGAATCTCTATAGACCACCAGCATGGTATTTGTTCAAATCTGCCCAGGGCTGCCTTAGTGTCATATCTCACAGATTTTTAAGCAAGAATATAAAATAATTTCTACTACAAATTTACATGACGGCTGTGATTTCCATCAGGAACCCATGAGATGTTACTGAACACTATGTTTGACAGGTATTTAATCCTGGCCCTGCTCACTTCCACATTCTGTCTACTGCATCACACAGGTCCAGAAGGATGCCAATGGTAGAAAAGATCAGCAAAAATGTAGAGGGTACAGGACTAAAATGCTAGAAAAGTGGTAACAAATCTAAACAGCAGCAACAAAAGCAAGGATAGCCCTTTCATTTTCTAAAACATTTGCAGAGCTGCTCAGTTGATTTGACACGAACCCCATGAATTACTATTATGATCAGTCTTTATTGTAAATGAAGGTTGAGTTAGTGAATAGAGTTCTCTGCAGTGATAACCTTTCAAATGGCATTAAAATTGAGTAACCAAAATGTTCTATCTCTGCAAAGAACTCTATGTATAATAAAACCCAATTAATTTCAATTGTCCATCTTTATTCTTTTCTGTTGTAAAACCAAAAGGGAAACCTAAGATAGTTTCAAACCACATATTTAGCTAAATCACTCTGGCCTAAATGATATTTTATGGAAGATTAACAATTGGTTATCTTTCAAGAACTGACAATGGCAAATACATCTCTAGGGATCTTTCTGATGAACCATCCAATCATTCTTCTTAGCTTCCATATTTAGAGTGCCCATTAAACCCTTTCCCTTAGGAGACATAAGGGAATATTTATAACTACCACATACTGCACTTTGAATAAGAGCAATATGGTACGAGTCTTAGTGAGGAGCAAAAGAGATTTGAAATATAAGTTAAACCTTTTATTCTGGCAATGTTCCATTATCTGGTCACTTTCACAATTCAGATACAGATGTTTCAATATCTGAGCCTAGGGTTAGCACCTGTAATGGCAAAGAAACATTGAAGTAAGGCTTACAAGGCTGCTAAAAGTTACTGAAGTAATGCTTCTGAATTTTTTACAGTTTCTCTCAAATGTTGTGCCTAGCATTGAAGATAAAAAAATACAAGACTATTGCCTCCCAGGGTCTGAAGATCAAAACAAGAAACCAAACAAGGGTGGGGAAGAAGGCGGAGCCTCCTCGGTGAAGAAACCAAACAAGGGTTCATCAATATATGAATAATTTTTGGATGCTTCCCTTAGTAGTTTCATGTTGAATGAGTCTGGTACACAAGATCAAATGCTCTCTTATCCCAGAAATTAATGCAGTCTTTCCCAGCCCCAGCCCCTGGGATCATCTCTAAAATGGTCTGGAGCAGAGGTTCCCAAACTTGGCAGCTTTAAGACTTGTGGACTTCAACTCCCAGAATTCTAGCTGGCTGGAGAATTCTGGGACTTGAAGTCCACAAATTTTAAAATTGCCAAGTTTGCGGACCTCTGGTCTGGAGTTTCATCACTAAACGATGTATATCAGGCCTAACCCCAGCCTTATAAGTTTGGCCGAAGAAACAATGTTGTTTGAGAGTTACTGAATATTCAAATATAAAATCAAGAGATCTGCTTGATTACTATTATTTCAGTCCAGAGGTTGGATCATTATCACCCCCCAAAACCCCAAACACAATTATTTATGAAATAACTATATACAAGGATACCTTTTTTTAAACAAAAACCTTGCTAAGATGCATCAAAAGAGTCTGCAGACAGGGGCCACACTGCAGTTGGCACCAGGAGAAGTGTTGCTATAAGAGATTGCCTGTATGATCTGATTAATAACAATAATAGGTGTTACTACACAGATTGCTTTATCATAATTCCTTACAGGAATGCAAGAGGTGATACTCTAAGAAAGAAATCACAAACATGCAAAATTGCACACAAGTCTTACTAATTAAATCTTTCACGCCTTTCTACAATTCAGTTGTCAATCCCTGGTGGAAGTGTAGTTCTATATTGTGCATTTTTAAACTATTCTCATCCAATATCATACATAAAAACTGCTATCACATTTCTTTTGGCAATATAGTAAAACTAGCATTATTTAGCCAAGGTATGTATGCATGTAAGTGTGTTTGTGTGCGTGTGCGTGCATATGTATGTGTATATATAAATACATATGTATAAATATATATATGTATACATTTATATACATATATATATATACACATACATATACAATCTACAAATACATGTATACACATACCTTGGCTAAGTAATGCTAGTTTTACTATATTGCCAAAGAAATATGTGTTTGTGTGCATATATAAAAACAGAAATTTCTTTGGACTATCCATGCTTCAATTAAATCCTACAACAAGGCATAACAAGGAAATATGATCTGTAACAGGAAAAAATAGTAATGCCAGTGATATAATAAGAAAGAAAGAAAAAACCCTGGGGAAAATAGAGATAAGATTTCAGCCTTCTATTACAGAGATGTGTTTTGTGCTGACAGCTTCTCAGAATCTACTACTGTTTCGTAGTGGCTTTAGAGTTATTCTATACTTCCTAATGTTCCCTTTCGGTCTTAGAAGGAAAGGGTGTAACCCTTTGGATTTTTCAGTGTGAGTCATGCAGGCTCAAACCAAGATGAGGATTATATCTGATGGATTGCAGAAAACTGATTTCATCACTGGCCTGATTTGATTTGTAGGCGTTTAGGCACAACTGCTGCTCAATCCTCAGTCATCCAACCAGGCTTACAATCAGAGCAATCCGGTAGCATTGACTGTATGTCTCTGTCTACTCTGATAAAGCTCTCGCTGTGCTCAAAGAGATTAAACTGGTGTTGCTAGAAAGGCTGATGCTATGCAGCAAGAAAAGTTGATAACATTATATTCCTCCCCAGTGGAAAACCACTGAAAATGGTTCTAGAGAATGTGACTTGAAAGGTACCATGATGAGCTTGTCATAATTCTTTTTGTGAGCTTTCCATAATCACCCAATTGGCTACTGTGGGAACAACATGATAGATTAGGACAATTTTCTTTCTCAAGATTGCTTCCTGCCACTTGTGTTCAGGATATCTGGAGAACTGCACAAACTCAGACGAAGCTGACATTAGAATCTGCTTGCCTAAACTCACATGAAGCTGACTTAAGATCTGCAGCAGAAGTCATCAGGTAATAGCTACTAGATTCATAGAGAGCAAGTGGGATCAAGTGACTTGGGAGCATTGGAAATCACCTCCCAGGGAGATTTGCCTGCCAATCTTCAACAAAGATTCCAGTCAGGGAATGTTAATCTTTTGTGATCCATTTGGTTTAGCCAAAACAGTTTAAGGTTATGGCAGGAGTGGGTTTTATTTCTTATGGTACAGTTTGCTTGTTGTTGATGTTGCTAAGCCAGAGGTATCAAACTCAAGGCCTGAAGACTGAATCCGGCCAGGAGTGGGATGCTACCAGTTCTGCCCGGTTTTATAGAACCAGTAACTCTGAAGAGCAGCAGACACCGAACTGGTTCTGTGTTTGCTGCTGTTTGGCCAACCCACCCGCCCGGGCTCTTACCTGTCCTTTATTTCCTGCTTTTTCAACCTAAGCTGCTTTGCACAGCACAGCTGAGGTTGAAAAAGCGGGAAAAAGAGGCTTTTCAAACACTGCGCATCTGCATGCAGTGCTTTTCAGTTGTCTGGGTGGCACAGCTGATTTTTTTTACATACGTGCACAGCGTGCGTCAGGCACGCATACGCACAAAACGTAGTCACCGAACTGGTAGTAACACTGGTTGAATCCCACCCCTGGATCCGGCCTGCATGGTGCTTAGATCTGGCCTGCGTGGCTGCCCTGGAAACAGCGAAGGACCAGCCCATGGGGCCTCTGCCAGCAAAAACGGAGCTCAGGAGCTCACAGGCTCTATTTTCAGATGCAACAGCCTCTTGCAGCCCTCTGCCAGGAAAAATGGAGCCCATTTTCACTGGCAGAATGGTGCAGGAGGCTGTCACAGCTGAAAATGGAGCCCAGGAGGAAGCACACAGTCCTCACGAGCTCTGTTTTCACTGGCAGAGTGCTAGCAAAACAAATTAATAGCAAAAGTGGCATTTGATCACACGAATTATGTGGAGCTGGCCAGGCTCACCCTGGCCATGCCCCTCCACCTCCAAGGTCAAACACAACCTTGATGCGGCCCTCAATGAAATCAAGTTTGACATCCCTGTGCTAAGGAGAGGTGCCATTGTATTACACTGGAATTTCTCCTTGCGAAATATCCACCCAGTGTGTTGTAGGACCACAAGATTTTGGACTTCGTTAGTAGCAGTTAGTTAAGAACTTTCCCAATTCTTTTCCCCAGCCCTGCAACCCCTCCCCAAAAAACCCATCAGCAATGGGTTTGTAAGATAATTTTAGGCAAAATATCAGTTTTGAACCTTCTGCCCCCTTTTCAATGTGGAACCCATACTGATGGCTATTTCTATAATTAAGATTACTAACGCAATGCCTGCCAAATGCCTGGAATATTCAGAACACACTCTTTACACACTGAGAATTTGCATTCATTTACACACAGCCTCTTTTTCATAAGGAGAATGAGGTGTTGGGATAAAATCATGTCAGTCAGCATCTCGGAATAATTGAAGAATAAACTTTATCCCAATGCTGCTGATCCAATGCCCAGTTATCTTAACACTCTGAGCCTCTCAGCGGCACTTAATAAGAAATTCATTTGCCAGCAATGCTTGCGTTAAGTGGCTTGCCTTTCTCACCCCATTAAGGTTATCCACGGCTTCTCTGTAGAAACAGTGTTGATGGCCCTTGGAAACCACTTCACAAAGTGGAGCACAGACACCTCACACAATCAAGAAAGAAGCTGAAGAATGGGATTGCATCATGTCTTTCAATCCAGCACTTGGAGGGGCACCAGATGCTTAGGCAAAGAATTGTAGGGGTTATTCTTCTCCCTCACCCTTACTGTTGCTCTTGAGATAGTAAATTATAAGCAATGAATAGAACAGGTGAATCTTTTCATTATATTCGCAACTGCATCCTGGTATTTTTGCTTTCAGTATACTAGGTTCATTAAAGAGAGCTGACCTCGTGTAGGGTTAAGATTAAAAATGAGGAGATTGTGAGTTCTAGTTGTTGTATTTTATCCTGCTCTTTCTTTATGTGTAAAATTTAAGACCATGAACATACACAATACTCCTGTCTCCTATCTTTCCCTACAACAATAAGTATGAGAGATAGGTTGGACTGAGAAAGAATAATTGAGCCAAAGTCACATAGCCAGATTCGTGACTAAGTCAGGCCTAATATTCAGCCTACTAGATTCAAGACAGCACTTTAGTTACTACACCAGTTTATACATGAAGCCAGCTGGGTACTAGTCACTTCTCTTGTCCCTAGAAATAAGGCAATGGAAAACTACCTTTGAAAATATTGTCAGGAAAACTGCATTAATTTGAAGGCATACACACAAAAGTTTGATTAGCACGGGTGTCAGACTTGATCACGTCATGGGCCGGATCATTATGTATCACAACATTTTTGTCTTTGTAGAGCCAGGGTGGGCATTACCCATGTCTGATGTATCAGGCTGCAGGCCGCCAGTTTGACAGTCCTGGATTAAAGGATAATGATACAGATTGCGATAAGATCCACAAAGGAAAAAGCACTTTGGAGACATATAAACTGGTGGGTGGAATTCTCTGGTTTTGTAAATGATACATAGAATTGTAAAATTCCTGCAGATTTGTTACCAGTTGGATCATTCTACAACCACAGAAGTATCATTCCACAGTTTCTGGGAGTCAGGCAGCATGTACATTTAATACATTATTATTTTGCAGACTGTTTATCCATGGCTTCATCACTTCTATAAACTAATGGCCACAGTCTACCTTAAACTCATCCAAACATCTACACACTTGTGCTGAAAGGATTGGTCCTGTATTACATTTCATTATCTAAATGGGTCACAGGCTTGCCATTCCACTGTGTTTAAAGAAAACAGAATAATTATTCTGGTTATGTCATTGTTTTGGGCCACATTTCTGGCCTCAAGAGTCTGTTTATTATTCCCTTGAAAAATGAACCTGAATAATCAATACAAAGTGCAATTTGAAGTGCTCTACCATCATTGAAAAGGAGCAAACATACTAGACTATAGCCTGAAGACTTTAGACTCTACCTGTTCAAACAAGTGAACCAAAATGGTGTACAGCTTAGGAATGCAAACACTTCAAAGCTTCCATTCAGATCTTCATTAAACTCCACCATGCTATAAATTTCATCCAACCTGCTTTTTCAACAATTCTGATTTTTTTTTTTTTTAAAAAAAGAGCTCCACGTGGAAATATATTATGCCAATCTTCAAGCAAAAAAATCAATGTATATATTTATTAGCTAGGAAGCAATCCTCTACAATTTCAACAACAACAAAAAATGTGTAAGTGCAGTAAGTTTACAATCACAGCTTTATACTACAATGCTGTATTTTCAGTTTTTAACTGACTCAGCACTTTATCCCACCACAAGATTATAAAATGAAAATGTATATTTTTCTTTGAAGTCCCCAGGATACGGAATCTCTTATCTTACCTCCTTTTATCTCTGTTTAAATTGGCAACTATTTCAGGAAAGCCATCACTGGAGCTTATAACTTGGCTGCAAGTATTAAGGGAACCATCTTCCATTGTAAAGAATAAATCCTCTCACTATCTTACAGCCAAGTAATCTTGGATTTCCTGCTTAGCGAGAAATATCGGCAGGCATATTGTTAGTGCTTTGCAGGGGAACACACTTCCGCTTGTAATGTTTCCCTGTTCAAAAGCCCAAAGGACCATCTTGGCACTCTTGACTTGGCTTTATTGAGTTCTCCCTCCTGCTTTGCACTACACAGTACATTAGATAAGTTGATCATGCAAGACTGAAACTAGTAATAAATATGTCAGCCTGAGCAAATAGGACACAAAATTTGGAAGGTGTATGGGACCGACTGCTTGATCAGCCTTAGCAGAAGCTGTTTTTCACTGTGACAGAGAGAAAAGCCTGTTCACCACGCAGATAGTGCCAAACAGAAAATAGGGCATCCAAAATGCTTGGAGGCTAAATTTCACCTAGAGCATTAAAGAGAGAGAGGTGGGACACACTGATAGAAATCAGAAAGTGCAGAACAAAGCTCACATGTCAATTAGCCACGTATCACTGGAGACAGTGAATGACTGAGGCAATGGTGGCAGTTTCCAAGTGAACAGACAGTATGATGGTACGATGATGATTTGACATTGAAAACTTAGGGGGAGTAGAAATTTTTTTTTATCCGGACTGCTGATTTATTGCATTGCATCTTTATAACAGCAATGCTTTCAGTGAGTTAATCGGCTTGTAGATTGTATATCCTAAAAGTCCTAGCTCTGGTGGAGTAAGCATTTTCTCAAATATTCAACAATTGACCTTTGCTTGCCAATTTCCTTCCTTCCTCAACCATGGTCGCTTGTCTTTCTAAACTTAAACTTATATATTTCCACTCTTGCAACAACAACAAAATAATTACAGTCGTTTCCACCTATGCCGGCTTCTTCGGTTAAGACCCTGGAAATGAAGGAGACATGTATATTGTTTTTAAAAATACCGATTGTTGTGTTTCTCTGATATGAAGGGAATCCACATATTAGTACAATAAAGGATAAAACATGTATCAGAAGTGTGCTAGTATTAATGGAGATGGGTGAGCTTGGAGCCTTGTTAGAAGGGTAGAGATGCCAGGTCTGCCCATAATAGGATTACGACATACTGTGTTATTATCAGATCCTTCTTTCTTGCAATAGAACTGTGCTATAAATGTATATTGCTTTTATAAGTATCAATTCCAGTGGATACAGGTAGTCCTCGACTCACAACAGGTCATTTAGTGACCGTTCAAAATTACAACATCACTGAAAAAAAGTTTCTCACGCTTATGACCGCTGCAGCTGCCCCGTGGCCCCATGATCAAAATCCAGATCCTTGGCAACTGATTCATATTTATGACGGTTGCAGTGTCCACTGGTCATGTGATCGCCTTTTGAGACCTTTTGAGACCTTCTGACAAGCAAAATCAGTAGGGGAAAAAATTTCACTTAACAACCGTTTTACTCATTTACCACCTGCAGTGATTCATTTAACAACTGTGGCAAAAAAAAAATGGCAAAATTGAGCAAAACTCACTTAACAAATGTTTCGCTTAGCAACAGAAATTTTGGGCTCAGTTGTGGTTGCACGTTGAGGACTGCCTGTATATAACCTGTAATCTTGTAGATTTCAGAACTTCTCTCTGTTCCTCTGGGGAGGAATCCAGTGATCACTGTAATTATATACCATGAAAAATCACACATTGTTGTTGTTTCTATCTCAAATTGCTTTGGTTTCTAATTTAAGTAGTGTTTTTCCCATAACAGAGCAATCCCACAAAGACTGCTATTATGATGCCTATCTCTAGAATTAGCAGTATCCCATTGACATGATAGCTTTAACTACTAGAATGGGTGACCCATCTAATCATTCTTTGTAGCTACTGGCATCTGTGTGTGGCAAATGACTGTTAGTTTTTCTTTTCTGTAAATAGCTATTCATAGTAAGTATTATTAAATACACAAAGGACACTGTGATGATGTTCATTTATAGAATCAACATCTGTCTTTATAGCAAAGAGAGCAGATAAAAATTACTGCCTGGATTGTAGCGTTGCCTCCAGTATTTATCAGGACCAATTTCACCCTTGAAATTTTCTTCACCCCCCCCCCCAAAATCTAGTAGCTGAAAAAAAAAATGTTGAAAATAAACATTCTGCAGTCACATGTGGAATTCAGAGGAGTATAGGGTGTAAACAGTGGTGGGATTCAAAAAATATTTTACTACCGGTTCTGTGGGTGTGGCTTGGTGGATGTGGCTTGGTGGGCGTGGCAGGGGAAGGATATTGTAAAATCTCTATTCCTTCCCCAGTCCTGGGAGAAGGTTACTGCAAAATCCCATTCCCTCCCCACCCCACTAACCTGCTTTCCAGCTCTGTTCTCCTGTACAGGGCAACAAAAGAAGACCCAGCTGATCAGCTGGGACTTGGAAGGCAGAGAATAGAGGACTATAAATTATTATTTTAAAAAAACAATGTTTTAAATTTAAATTGTTTAAATTTACACATAATTCATAATAGATACCTTTTCAAGAATGTCAAACTTCAAAAAAATATTGCTTTCAACACATCCATATAGAATTCTATCTTTTATTATTTCTTTTATTCTATCTTTATTCTATCTTTTATTCTTTATTATATCTTTTATTTCTTTAAACTTCTCAGCTCTAACTTTCTGAGATATGTCACATCAACTCCATCCAACAATCACTTTTTGGGGCTTACTTTTCCTCAAATCCAGTCATTCTTCCTTCACATATTTGTGATTCAATCCTCATTTCTGCTCTTTACAGACCGTTGGTGAACTTATTGTATTGTACAGATCACTCATTTTAATATAACATTTAATTTCCTTCATCACTCTCATTTTACCCACACCCACTTCAGTTTCTATGAAAAAAAAATATTCTTCATACACAGCTCATAGCTTCTAATATTTCTAATGAACTACGATAAGAGGGCACAATGAACTGAGACAGTAAGGTACAGAGACAACTTAATAAGGCAGTGCTTAATATTTTACTGCAAACATTGTTCATTGCCAGTCATCAGCATGTAGATTACTCTATCCATCAAATCAATATAGCGTAGGGTGCAAAGTAGTACGCTGATGCATATAATGGTAATTTGAAGAGATTAGAGAAATCAGACAGGACAAAAGTTCGAAACAGTGGAGCTACAGAAGATGGGAAGGATAACTTGTGCATTATTCTGATATGACAAAAGGTGTCACAAAAAACGTCTTCTATTTCCTAGCCATCATAAAGACAATTGATCTTCGGGGACCAAGTGTTTAATCTTCAAATATGTTGAATATTTTATCTGTTCATTCATTTGGTGCTTCAGCGCCACGATAGGTCTTTACCTTCATTCTGAGGAAAAATGCAGGGAACAGATATTCAGCAAATGACATCATTTAACTTTTCCCACTGAAATGGTAGAAATTTATATGTGATAGCCTTTTTTATTTTATTTTATTTTAATTTTTTTTTTGGTGGAAAAAAATCAAATGATGCTATGCCAGCTGTCTCTTCTTGTTTTTTGGCTTGACTGTTTTAATCAGTGGCATTGAAGTGGAACAATTGTAAACACACAGCAATCCTGGCAGGAATATTACTAGCTATCAACAAAGAGCTACAAGAACAGTACCTGAACTTAATACTTCAGAATATAAGAAGGAAAAAAATATATCTAATCCTGAAATAATTGACACTGCAACTCAAAGTCAAGTTGATGAATCTATGTTTCCAAATGTGTGATTATTTGAATCTTAGAAACAAAACATTTTGTTCTTAATTAAGTTGTTTTAAGATCAATTAATTCATTTAGGTGAGAAAAAGAAGAAATAAAGTGGCATGTTAATTATAACTGCTTGAAAAATAGTAGTATGGTAGGCCTTGATTTGGTGATAATTAACAATAAGCATCCAATACTTTTGAAAAACAGAATATGGTCCCATTTAGAAAAAAGCTCATTTTTTTTGTGGGAATGGGATGTTCCTGGATTGTCTCAAAAGCGCAGAAACTCATTAAGAGAAAATGATGTTCCTTAAGCATGCTTCATAAGGAAAAAAATAAGCCAGCATTGTGTGGCAGCAGCCAAAAAGGCTAATACAATCCTTGGTTGAATAAACAGGCATAGAATCAAAATCATGTGAGGTATTAGTACCACTTTATAAATCCTTAGTAAATCCACACCTGGAATACTGCATCCAGTTTTGGTCACCACATTACTAAAAATATGTTAAGATTTTGGAAAAAGTGCAAAGAAGAGCAAATAAGATGATTAAGGGCCTGGAGACAAAAACATATGAAGAACGGTTCAGAAATTGGGTATGGCCAGTCTAGAGGAAAGAAGAACTAGAAGGGAACATGATAACAATAGTCCAGTATTTGAGGGGCTGCCACAAAAAAGAGTGGGTCAACTTATTTTCCAAGGCAAGACAAGAAACAGTGGATGGAAACTAATCAAAGAGGGAAGCAACCTAGATAGAAGAGAAACAGTGAGGACAATTAACCATTGGAACAGCCTTGCTCTCAGAAGTTGTAGATGCTTAATCACTGGATGTTTTTAAGAAAAGACTGGAAAATCACCTACCTGAAATGGTATAGAGCCGTGGTAGCAAAGCTATGGCATGTGTGCCATAGGTGGCATGCAGAGCCTTCTCTGTGGGCATGCGTGCTGTTACCCCAGCTCAGCTCCACTGCACATGCACACACACCACCTGCCAGCCAGCTGGTATTCAGGTCTCTGCCATACATGCTCAGGGGAAGGGTGCACATATGCATGCACACATGTGCAGCATGTGCACATACATGGGAGGCATGCCAGTGGTGGTATTCAGCTGGTTCGTACTGGTTTGGGCAAACCAGTAGCAAGGATTTGGTGTGGTTCACCAAAACGGTAGTAAGTTCTGGCTGGCCACGCCCCCAACCCTGTCGCTGCTGGCTTGCTTGCCCCACCCACCCGATGCTCGCTCACCCCACCCGCCTGATGCTCATCCCTTAAAGTATTTCTTTTTTTCCCCTCCCGACAACCATACAATCAGCTGTGCCAGAATTCCCCTTCCTGAGCCCCAGGGGAGCCGTCTGGAAGCAGAAACGCCCCCCTCAGAGGTTCCTCTGAGGCTAGGAAGGCCCCAAAATGGAGCGAGGAGGGTGCTGTGTGCCCCTCCTATGCTCCGTTCTTTTTTCCTGAGCCCCAGGACAGCCTTCTGGGAGCAAAAACCCCCTCCTAGGAGGCTTGCCTGAGGCCCAGAAGGCCAAAAAAATGGGTGGGGGATGGCTGCAAAAAAGCAAAAAAAAAAAAAAAAAAAAAGCCATGCCCACCCAGTCATATGGCCACGCCCACCTAACCACGCCCATCAAGCCATGCCCACAGAACCGGTAGTAAACATTTTTGAATCTCACCACTGAGGCACACACATTGCATTTTGGGAATGCGCGTGCATGCTTTAGGTACTCGGTGCCGAAAAGGTTCGCCATCACTGGTATAGAGTGTCCTGCTTGAGCAAGGGGTTGGACTAGAAGACCTCCAAGGTCCCTTCCAGCTCTATTCTGATTGAAATAGAGGGAGAAAGTTCTATCTTCACTTTCATTTATATTTGGGGTAAACTTGCACTCCCAACACTGGAATGCTGAGATACTATAAACCAAAAATCAAGCTTAAACTATGTATTCTTTATTTTATTATCCCTTATTACTTCTATCAGGTCTCAATATTTTTGCAGTTGAGAAACCTAGGCGCATCATTTCTGGGGTGCAAACATACAGATGGTCATTAGATGGCAGGAAAGAGACACAGACAATGCTAACCTCTCTGCCACCTAGTAGACATTTGGATTCCAGCTTCCCACATATGATATGCCTATTATTACACTCATTAAACATTTTAAGTTGTAGTTTGGAACAGGACATGAGTATGTCTCTAAAAGAGCACATTTTCAATAAAGACAATCTTATTTATAAATGTGAATGTAAAAAAAGAAAACACTTCTTTACATGTGATCTGATTATATTAAAGACAAATGGTAAATTGCCATTATTTTGCCAAGTTTATCAAGAAAAAAAAACAAGTAGAAGAAAAATACATGCACTCAGAAACAGTCTGAGTTATGCACAGGGTCATAATAGATAAAATTATAGTTATAATGAACACAATGGCTCTTGACCTTAGAGTTAAATCATATTAGCCAGATATAGATTAAGTAAAACAATGAGATGTGCTGTGTGCTCTCCCTCTAATACTAATTAAATCTCTAATTAACCAAATGTTTTGAGGTCTATGCCATACACTCCAGTATTTCACAGATGAAAATGCCATGACTGTGGTTTACATGCAATATTTTGATGCTGTTTCCAAAGATCACACTCTGAACGTGACCCTCACATTGTTTAAAGCTTTTTTATTTCTAATCATTGTACAGCCCGCCATACTCTGCTTCTGTAAGAAATTGTTATTAAAACAGTATTGTTTAATAATAGTAAGAAAACACTGCCAAGATGTTAGCAAATTCAATAGTATCATGAATTTAGTTTCATCTGCAACTCAAAAGCAGCAGCATTTATTCAAAAAAGTGGGTCCTATAATAAATTGTCTAAATCGAAATTATTGGACAAAACTCTGACTGTGTAATCTAGAGATTATCCTGAACAACCTCTGTAGTAAAAAGGGAAAAATAAAATAAAATATCTACTAAGTCAGATGCATTTTCTCCTGTCATCATTCGCAATTGCCTCTTCTAGAGGTATCCTGGGAAATAAATTGCTTATGAAATTGCCTGTCACTATTGAATAGGGCCTAGACAAATGGAAAGAAATAGTATGAGGGATAGAGAGAACAAAAAGCAGGAGGTCCAAACTTGGATTTTCCTACAAGAGAACTAAACTATACTTGAGCTCCAGCCACAAAAACAGAAGCTTTCGAAACTTGGAATTGGATGTGTTGAAAGAAGACAGCAATGTTGAAATATGTTGGAATCCTTGCCTTTCAATGGGTATTGAAAGAACAAGTAAAAGTTACAGAAATGTACCCCACCCATTACAAGACACCCCATGGCAATATGCAGATACACCTTCAATATTGTTAGTGCAGCAGTATTTATTTCTGTACTAGTGCTTTTTTAAATAAATCAAATAAAACCAAGTGTTTCTTCTTGTGGTTTACAGTTCTCAGAAATAATTTGACACATTGAGCCATCTCTAAAGGTCATTCTCCAGTCTACTTATCCTGTTCTCGGTTTGTGGCTTTGTATTTTTGTATTTTTCCTTCTGAATGGTCTGGTTTCTCCTCTGTGCTAGTATTTCTTGGGGTGATGAGGAGGAAAGAGAGAAAGGGGAGGGCTTTCTCAATTTAGGCATCCAGGCTTTAGAAAATGGAATATGCTAATTTTGTTCATGCTTTTATTTACAGATTTAATTTTTTATATTTATGATGCTGCACTGGGTGCTTTTAGAAATTTGGCTTATCTTGGGGGCCTAAATGTAGAAGTATTTCAATAATTTAATATTAAACATTAATATTTCATATTACACTTAAATATTAAATAATATTATCCAATAAATAAGTTGTTGAAGTCAGAGCCATGGCTCTGGGTTTGATAAAACCTAACTTAATTTTTTTCTCCTCAAACAATAGCTCTAAATTGGAGAGCACTTTGCTTGAAGCAATCCATTTTTAGGACTTCAAAACTTTTAAGTGATATTGCTTGGGCAATTTTATTAATATAGGTTTTTAAGAAGGGGATACATATTTTAGGAACATTTTTTTAAAAAAAATGACTTTTTAATTAGTTTTATCCTCTCTTATGAATCATTTAGATGTTTACTTCTCATTTTGTATAGAGATATATGGTTGCAATGCCTATAATGACCTTCTTCCCTTGGTTCATTTGAAAGATAGAATATAAATATCAATAAAATATTATGCATCAAAAAAGTAGGGACAACAGATGCATGGCATTTATATCTGACTTTACTATGCATTTCCCCCTGTAAATAATCGGTGGGAAGTGCTTGCTTGAAAATATGGGAGTTGTGATCCAAAACACCAAGCTGAGCAAGACTGAACTTTGTAGGTGTATGAAAATGAGTGCAATTTTTAGTCGATCCTTCTCAAACTTAGTGTTGTGCTGATGGTGTTCCTGGGGAGAAGCATGATTTGATTGTAAGCTGTGACTTACCCATTGTGTGCCAATCAATGTTTCTTGTCCCCATTCTGTGTGGGGACATTACTCCATTACTCCATTATTCCACAGCCATTCACAAATAGCTTTTACCTGATAGGATAACTTGTAGCTGCTCAACTTTGACAATATGTTCACAGACTTATTTCCGCCCCATGAACAAATAATGTGATTAGCCCCACCTCCCCCGTGTTGAAATGGTTATGAACTGCGGCTACAAATTGAAAAAGTGTGCAGTGTTTATTTCAAGCTGGAGTAATTTTGTCTACAATCAACAGGAATTACCTTTAAAAAAACCAACTAACAAAACAAGAAACTAAGCTAAGGTTGCCTTGTGTTTCACAGCTGCCAAAATATAAGGAAAAAACACAGGGAAGGTCATGCACCACTATTGGTAATATTACTGCCCTCAATTTTAAACAAAACAAAAATGGGGTTTCTATTGTTTTTTAAAAATCCTTTAAAAAAAATCAAAGAACAGGAGATTGCTGCTAAGTAACCCAACCACAATATATGATCAATTGACTTGGCACAGTAATAGTGTTGGCCTGGCAATCTCTTTTTTCTCTTCCACCATTTTTCTGATTGACATTGAAAACCAACTGCCGGAAGTATGCCAGATGCCTGCACTGCCTAGTTTTAGAACAAAGTACAGCTTTGGGGAGAACAGATAGGATCTGTTTGGAAGAAAGGAGAAATTGTTATTTTTTATTTTTTATTTTGTTTGCACATTTTTCAGGTAAGAGAAAAATCCAGGCATGTCTGGATTAGCTTTCTTTAATCAAAGTGATAACATTTTGCGTTCAAAGAACATCAATGGTAATAAATAAATAGGTCAACCTGTCTTCCCTCTCCAGATTCCTTTTTATATAAAAAAAAACACTTTAAAATATGACATTACAGAAGTTAAGCCATTCCCTTAGAAGCCAAGTACAATTTCCTCAGATATTGACTGTCAGTGTGAGAATATTACTCTTTCCTTTGACATAAAAGTCTAAAAAAAGAGTGTATTCATCCATCTATTTGTTAGCTTTATATACTACATTTCCTCAAGGTAGTATGTAAAGTGCTCTCACTTCTAATTTTGTCCACACATAGAATTAACCAGAGCTGAAGGAGAGTGAGCTTCTGTGAGTGATACACAGTGAGCTTCCACGTCCAAAATCTTCTAAAGGATCAATTGCAGTAGCACAGAGTCAGCCTATTTTTCCCAACAATCTGGGTCTTCATTTTACTGACCTCAGAAGGATGGAAGGCTGAGTCAACTTTGAGCCAGTGAGAATTGAACTCCTGGAGTGAGCAGTGAGTTAGCCTGCAATACTGCTTTCTGACAACTGCATCACCACTGCTCTTCAACCGCCATGGAGAATTCCAGTTTGGGTTTTATGATTTTATGGCTTCAGAGCACCTGCTCTGTGCACCCATCTATTCTGAGAACACTTTATTAGTAGTAACTTTTCTCCAAGCAAACTAATGCCAGTGACTCTTTTACTACCTTTAGCACCAGAGAAATATTATCTCCAGCTTTTTAATAACATGCAAATGCTGATAAGACTTATAAAAATGCTTTTTTACATTTTTTTATTCTCAGTTATATTTTACTGTTCCTGGTACTGTCCTTACAATGGTGACAGGAATGCCAGCCATCTAATCTATTGTTCTCTACCTTAGCAGAACTCACAATGTGAAAGGCCTCATTGATGAAAACATGATGGGCAAGAACATTTAAATACCTATAGGTAGTCCTTGACCTATAACTACAATTAGGACTGGAATTTCCATCATTAAGTGATGTGATCATAAAGCATGATGTGACATGACCTCATCATTTAGCACCGGCAATCCTGGCACTCCCCACTGCCTTTGTTAACTGAGAATTGTGAAGTATTCACAAGCAAGTATTCACCCCATTCTGGGCTTGGTGTCTCCCAGTTCTAAGCCTCAATAAAATAAGGGATCGCTTCCTTTTAAACTTTCCCCATCCATCTATCTCCTCTTGTCTCTGCCCTTTTGGCTGCCATGCACTCTGTCTTGTGGGGCAGTAAACAGTGCCAAAATGGCATGGCTCTGGGCTGCTTGCCACAGTGCAGAACAGGGGCCTCTTTGTGTGCCACAGTTTTGCAAGAAGCCCCTGAGCTGAAGCATCATCCTGAAGCCACAGCCAGCCCTGTAAACCTCACTGCTGCAGCCCAGCAATATGGAACAAAGGGGGCCTCTTGGTGCAACACAGCTGGGAGTCCATGAACCACAGCAGATAACAGATAACAGATAATCAGAGTTGGAAGGGACCTTATAGGTCATCTAGTCCAACCCCCCACCCAAGCGGGAGACCCTACACCATTTCTGACAAATGGCAGTCCAATCTCTTCTTGAAAGTCTCAAGTAATGGCGCTCCCACAACTTCCAAGGGCAAGGTGTTCCATAGGTTGATTGTTCTCACTGTCAGAAAGTTTCTCCTTATTTCCAGGTTAAATCTCTCCTTGTTCAGTTTCCATCCATTATTCCTTGTCTGGCCTTTGGGTGCCCTGGAGAATAGCTTGACCCCTTCCTCTCTGTGGCAGCCCCTCAGATATTGGAAGACCGCTATCATGTCTCCCCTGGTCCTTCCCTTTACTAGACTAGCCAAGCCCAGTTCCTGTAACCGTTCTTCGTATGTTTTAGTCTCAAGTCCCCTAATCATCCTGGTTGCTCACATAGCATGAAGCCCATTTCTGCATGAGTCAGCAGAATGGCACAAAACCAAAGCCACAGTTGCCCCAGCCAGTCATGGCTGTATCACTTTCACCACTTTGTACCCAAACTCACCTTCTGCCCATTATTACACCAACCTAGCTGACTTTTGCCATTTACTTGCTCTCATTGCTAAGAAGGCATTCCTGGTTTGGCTCTTCCCAAGGTGGCTGCTGGCCACATGTGGCCATATTCCCCTGGTTTCTCAAGGAAACTGTCATGTGCAGCCCTAGGGAAGAAAATCTCAGGTGGCCAGCAATTACAGTACCTTGTGACCGGGCATGCTTGATCAGCACTGGGAGCAAGAAAATGATGAAACTCAGCTAGGCTGTGAAGTAGAGCCCCACCCCCAAAAAGATGGGAGACATAGGCAGTGGGGGGAGGAGTTTAGGTGCCCCTGTGGTTGTAAATGAAGGTGACTGACAAGTGCCTGAATTTTGATAATATGTTTGTGCAGATGCTGCAACTGCCATAACTTCAGGATCGGTCATAAGTACCTTCATACAGTGCCACCATAACTTTGAACAGTCACTTAACAAATGATCATAAACCGAGGTCTACCTATAGTCAATCTTGTGTCAACCACAGCATTGGAAGATTGTGACATGGAATGTAAGAAGTTATAAATGATAAAGCACATGAATTAACAAGTGAAATAAAGAAAGAATGAACGCTTTGTCGAGTATCTGTGAAAGGAGAAAGGAGAAGACATAATAGAACGGGGTGAAGGTGGTCTCATGAAGTGGAGTGCACGATGAACACATGCAGGGAAGTGAAGAGGCATGTTATGAATAAAAAGAATGAAATCTATTTCAAAAAGTTTGAATTGGGGTCATCTAGGTGGCTGTTGGTGCATAATATGAAAATTGTAATAGGTAGGTTAGTGACAGTTGTATGCTATGTCCCATTGTATAGTGATGATGAAAGTAACAGATGAGCTTATGGACAGATTGTGCAATATAGTGAATGAATGCCATATAGGAAAATTATTCTGTTAGGTAATTTAAAGGAATGGATGGGGGGGAATGGGAGAATACATAAAGTGATTGAGTTATTCAGAGTCGCACTAATGAATTAATATCTATTGAGCATCTACATATAAAAAGACCCTTTTATGTGGTTTATGTCTATTTGTACACAGTGGAGGAATGAATATAAATCAAAAAAATATGACTGATTTAATTGTTTGTGATGAAAGATTAAGATAATTAGTTATGAATACAAGGGTGATGAGAGATTCTGAATGAAGAATTTGGGGCAAATTTTAGAAATAAAATTGAAGGGGAGAAAAGGAAAATAAAACTGCAGGAAAAGAAAACAGGACCTGTTGTGAAAAAAAAATAGTGCAATTACACAACAGAACGAAGGAAGGAAGGAAGGCAGTTTCAGACAGAATGAAAATAATTATAATATAGAGTCAAAAAGTGTGCAATTATACTATGTAAAAGTGTAAAGAATATGTTTGATGGAACAATGAAACAAAAGAATCTGTGAATAAGGGAAGGAAGGAAAGGAAGGCAGGAAAGGAGGGAGGGAGGGAGGAAGGGAGGGAGGAAGGAAGGGAGGAAGGAATTTAATTCAGGGCAAATGCAGTGGAAATAAACAAGTTGTGTGAGATTTAGGTAAAGAGGGTTAAATAAGAATTTCCCAGCAGTGTATAGAATTGAAAATAAAAGCAATTAAATGTGTTGGAACAACCTATAGTTAGAGAACGCTGGCAGGAGTATTTTAGAAATGTGTCTGGGAATGATAAGTTGATAAGTGAAATGGAAACATATGCTATAAAAATGATGAAAAGGAAGCCATAAATGCTGTAAGAATTTTGAAAAATTGTAAGGCAGATGACATAACTTGAGAAATGTTAAAATATGGATGCAATTTACTAAGAATGGATGAGACTGATTTAACATAGGTGTGAAGGCTGCGCCTATGCCTGACAATGGGAAGAATTCCTTGATGAAGGGAAATGGAGGCAGACTGAATACAATACCTCCTGGGAGAAGTTGACTAAATGTTCCTGGAAATGTGTCTGGCAGAATTCTAATCAAACAGGTTTGAGAGCCAGCAGCAGGCAAGATATGAGAAGGGCAAAACAGCTTTAATGAAGGCAATGGGTATGCAGACCAGTTTTTTTTCCCAGCAGGTCATTAAGAGCGCATGAGTGTAAGAAGGAAAATGTACAGTGTTGTATATTAGACTATTTAGAAAAAAAAGTGTTTTATAAGGTGAAAAGAATTATGGGCTATTTTGCAGCACTACAGGGCTGAAGGTCAGTTGCTGAATATAATACAAGTGTCTGTGAGTAAAACATGTGTGAGAATGAATGGAGTGCTCGGTAAATGGCTCACTAGCGAGCAAGAAGTGTGATGTCCATTGGTTCTTTAACATGTTTATGGTCAAATGCAAAAGATATGCTTATGGTGCCAGTAGAATTGATTAGGGGCATGCATCTATGAGTACTTTGATGTGTAATTGCTGCGGATGTCCTGTTCCACTGGCTGGAAACTGGGAATCTGTGTGAGAAACAACAAGCTTCAATTGAATCTCGACAAGACTTTGAGTTTTAAGGCCTTCTCAATCTGGGGTTTGGCACTGGATTGGTTGTCCCTAACAATGACAACCAGTATGCAATCTGGAGGTTGTTCTAGACTCAAAGCTCCTGCTTGATCGAGCCAGTGGCAGGTGTGGCCAGAAGGGCCTTTGCACAATTTCATGTTGTGCCCTCATTCCTGGATCATGAAGCTCTGCTCGCTACCCATTACCCTGGTCACCTCCCAAATGGACTATTACAATATGTTGTACATACAGTATTGCCCTTGAAGAGTGTCCAGATGCTTCAGTCGGTGCTGAATGCATTGGTTTGGGCAGTTATGTATGCCCCCTAGACAAAGGTGGAATTCAGTTGGTTAAATTGAACTGACTGGCTGGCCCCGCCCCGCCCACCCCACCCCACCCCTCCCAGGAATCTCCACGCAGCCTGTTTTGGATGCAGGTAAGTGCAGGGTCTGCTTGGAGGATCTCGGAGGGTGAAAAATGGGCTTCCCAGAAATTCTACAAGTCTGGAAACGGGCCTGTTTCTGGCTTTCAGAGGGTCTTTGGAGCACGGGGAGGCCGTTTTCGCACTCCTGGAGGCCCGAGGAAAGCCTTGGGAGCCTGGAGAGGGTGAAAAATGACCCTCCCGGGAGTTCCGGTAGGCCACGCCCACCATGGCCACACCCACCCAGCAACTGGGCAGAGAACCAGTTGCTGGGATTTTTGAATCCCACCCCTGCCCCTAGAAGGGCATACATTACAGCTCTGCTCTGTGAGTTGCACTGGCTAGGAAAAAAGCCTTTTCTGCAGTAGACCCAGATGCCCTCTGGAATATTATCCTTCCTGAGATCAGGCTGACCCAACTCTTGTGACCTTCTGGAAAGCTCTTAAAATTTGTCTTCTCCTGCAAATGTGGTGATCCCATGGAGAGAGGAAGCCTGCACATTAGTTCTATTATACATAATACAAATTTGATAAATAAAATTTAAATAAATATTTTTATCCAATAAACAGGCTATATGCAAAATCTCCATAGTGGAAACTCATAATATGAATGGGGTGGAAAATATTTTTGCTCCTGATAAGGCAGGCTTCAGAGAAGTCAGGGATACAATCCAGCCAAAACTAGTATTAAGTCGCTTTTTGAGTCATTATCCAAGTAGATAAGAAGCATAAGATCTGCTCTATGTGGCACATTTATTGACTTTAAGCAAAGCTTGATAGCATCTTCAGAAATAAATTATGGGAAAAGTTAAGAGGTACATCAATTGACCCATCAGTTGATAAATGGCTGCTTAACCTACCTATAAAATGCATGAAAATATAAATTGAAGATAAGATGTGATATAGCACGAGAACTTTATGAGTCTGTCTCTACCAGGAATGGAATCAAACAAGGCAGTATTATTGCCTCTTAATTATTCAATTTTTATGTACATCCCATTATTGATTATCTGACAAAAGGAGAACAGTCCCCACCAAAACATTGCAGAGCAGAGAAGTAGCAGTCTTACATGTATGCAAATTACAGTGGTTTTTATCACTGACCCTCCTAGACATAAAAGGGCTTTTCACTCTCTATTTCTTTTCTCTTTGGATCACCAGATGCAACTGAACTGTGACAAAACAAAGATTATGGTGTTCTTAGAAAGACCCATTAGCCTGAAATGGACTGTCAGAAATGTGACCAGGTGGGATGTTTGAACTTTCTTGAGAGCATCTCTCTCGGTTAAATGGGAATCAGAAAGCTTACTTCCTGCATGCATCCCAGAGGTACAAAGGGACATGGCAGCCATTCTGTCATTGTTCTATACAAAAGGAACACAAAATATTCCAGGTGCCCTGAGTTGTTCCTGATCATAGCTCCAGCCCAAGTCTTCATGGAGAAGAATTGAGTCTATGAAACCAGAAAACTCTGTTTCAGTCAATCCCGCCCATGTTTTTAAGAAAAGTCTTTTCCGTGTAGCATGCTGTGTACCTAACACAGAATTCTGTTTTCGAGGCAGGTCTGTCCAAGATTAATACCAGGGCTTGGGTGAGAATATATCTAGTCAAAGTCAGACTTTCTACCAGAAGTTTTAGCGTCCCCATTGATATTGACTGATTCCTTTGATATGTTAGGACAGAGCAGAAAATGAAGCCCAAGGGCTCTTCAGCATGGGATATTGTGAAATAGGGATTCAATAATATGGGCAGCCAGAAAGATTAAAGCAGAATTTCTGCAAGTAGAGTACCTATCTTGTCAGTGAGCAACAATAACAGTCAGTATCTTGAGTATATTTTCCCAATGTAGAGCTGAATTTTGACTCTTGTTCTTTTGTTATACTCCCAGCGGCAATCTTTGAAGGTGGATATCAGAAGATCTCTTGTAAGAAAGAACTCTGTCCATGCAGGGGTACTCATTAGACTGTTCTAGTTCTTTGTCCATGTTCTTTTGTATTGTTGCCTCTACACAGATACCCAAAAGCTTTGATAGTCCAAATTCTTGATAGTATCTAGATGAAATATCTATATCCAGTCAAGAAGTTCAGACAGCAAGGTTGTGGTACATCAGGGAGGTTGGTCCACCAGCAAGATTGACTTACTAATTGCATTTACGGTCATCTGTGCTCATTTTATAGAAACTCTTTTTGAATTCTTATTTGGATTTATAATTTATTTGTAAAATCATAAATGACTGCAAGAAAGGCTATTCAATAAAAAAAGGCAAATGAGCCAAATGGGGTTTTTAAATAAATAAATAAATAAATAAAAGCATTATGAAGGACTCAAAAAGCAATGTGCTTATATAGCTGGTTCCTACCCTGTGATTATTGGGCAGAGCGGAGCATTTTAATTAAAAGATCTGAACACAGTTGATGGTTTTTGTCATATGTATAAATTTCTAAATAATTTTTTTCAGTTGTGGCAACCAAGGAGTTTCCCTTTAATGTTTTCAACAAGTTCTTTTTTAAAAAAAAAAACCATCAACATAGCCTATAACCCATCTATCTACCAGTCCTGGAAAACAAGGAACAGCAGCTGACCACAAGTTTGCCTTGCCTGTCTGATTTTCAGAACACTCAAAACATTAAAGCTTTGTTCCAACAGAACATGGAACACTTAGGTTGTTTTGAATTTTGCTCTCATGAAATGATGCCAGCTTAAAATGTATCTGAGAACTTTCTGATGTATGTTTGTTTCATTCTGGGCTGCAGAGGGATTGTGAAGTGTGCTTTTAACTCCTTCTTACTCCTTTTATATCCCACATGTTTGGAATATACATCTCTAGGGGAAACCTTGCGCAAAGATCCTAAGCTCTCTGCTTCAGGTGCCCTATGATGTGGGGAGAGATGTTCACTACCTAGATTCTGTATTCACATGAGCTCTTTGCCTTAGCTGCCAGGTAGAATTTTCCCTGAGTTTGAAATGGAAATCAAATGTTCATGTAAATCACATGGAGAAAATTTTCTTGAAAAACTGGATAAAAATATTTTGAGTAAATTTTATAGAGAATATACACCTTTGGGTGATTAGTCAAATGAAAATGAAAAATCTAAATGAATTTTTGCTTCCTTATCTTTTCCTTCTGTGAGTCAGATTTGCACATAAGTCTCTTATGGGGATTCTGGCAATATGGTTGCATTTCTGTACTTACTGAATTATTTCTTGGCACTTCATTCTTTGGAATCTAAAGTTTATAGCACTTGACACAGAGATGATAAATTTTTCAAACAATATTCCAGTGATATTAACAATCTCGTTGAACAATAATTTGCACATATATTTTGTTAAATGTTTCTTTGTTTTTTATTATTATATTTCATTAAGCTGGAGCTAGTAGTATGTTTTCATCTCACTAGGGACCTGGCATCATCATAGTTTTGGTAGGGTACCACAAAAGCAATTATTAAATTATGTTTCTTCATAAAGAAAACACTTAAACACATAAAGGAAACAGTTAAAATTAAATTCCTAAAGGAGAACTTTGAAGAAATGTTAGGTCTTTATGCATTCTATCTGTCTGCTAAGTAATATTGATCTTTGGTCTCTGCTAAATACATTCTTAAGAAATTATATGCTGCTGAAACAGAATTGCTATAGTATATGAGTCAACAATACTAAGAAAGAGAAGAAAAATTAAGTAAGATACTGGCTTCTATACTAAACAAATTAAACAATTTAATATAATAGAGGGGGAGGTTGAGGGAAATCTACTTTGTATGAAGGGACTGATTCCTTTTCACAGAAAGTGAGATTACTATCACAATAACAAATTATTATTAATTTTTTTCTTTCTAGAAATTGTGATTGCTATAATATAGTATGTATGGAGACAAGTGTTGGTTCCACTAGCTAGACCAGACCAGGAAATCAGCTCCATAAGAAAGTTAAAATTACTTTTGTTGAGATTGCTATACAATGGAAATTTGCGATATGAACAGGAAATTATGCTACACCTTCTCGTCCTTCTTATAATTTAATGAATTAGATCTGCGTTTGAATATTACCTCATGGTTCTGGACCATAAAAATGCTTTAGCCCTTTTGCTTAGACAGCAGTTTCTGCATGTTTCTATCAAGGTCATCTTCCTTATATGGACAAGTTCTTTTCCCGACATTTTTTCAGCTAATTAGTATAAAAAGCATATTAGATTCTTATCTCCTGTTTTATTGAAGGTACACAAACAGGTCTTTTCAAAGAAGCTTCTATCTTTTAATTTCTGTGAGTATATATTATAGTTTTTCCTAGGGAACTTAAGGTTTTAACTAAATGTTGCAATATTAGACCTCTATCTCCAATAAGAACTTGAAGCTCCATCAGTCCATAGGTTACAGTTCTTCATTCCAATTCCTGTACAATCAGCACAGGCAGGATTTTTTGGCATCTTATATTAAATTGTCTCATATTAAATTTTGAACTGATCTAATGGCTTTAATTAAGAACCAAGCAGATTATAGCAGCTGCTGTTTCTTTGGATCATGACACGAAACCTTTGATAAGGTTTCTAGGAAGTTTTTGAAGTGGGTACTGATTTTGGTCTTTTGAGCTCTTTTATTTGGCCTTGAAAACATTTGTTCATGGCTCTCATCTATGGCTCTCATCAACTTTATCTTCTTTCTTTTTAATTTTCTTTTAGATCTCCTGTGTTACAAGAAATTCTAAAAACTACCAAAGGGTCACATCTGCAGAGGCAGAGTCTAAGTTTCTGCTATATGCAAATTATCTGTTACACTTTAGAGATCATTACTGCTGCTTTCATTTTGCTAATAATTACCTGTCTAGTTATTCTGTAAATTGGAGCAAATCAGACTTGGGTCTTAATAATAATTCTGTCAGATATGGGGATGGGAGTTACAGGCTTCTCCTAATTCCTTTACTTACCTCAATATAAGTATATCAAGGAAGCTTTCTCAACTAGCAAATGTGAATAGTATTTCAATTTTGAAATAAATGAAAGAAGAGGTATAACACCAATTTTTGACAGTGTTATTCAGCCAGGGTTTTCATTATACAAATTACAACTAGCTGTTTGGAAAATCAGATTTAATTTTCCACATTATTGGGTTTATTTCTGAGTATTGTGATTTTTAGGAATTTCTTAAGAATTGTTCAAAAAATTTTCTCGAACCCTTCCTTCATCTCAGTTTGAAAGCTATTGTGTTAGCTTTCGACTAAATCCAGGAAGCATTTGGTTTCTATTTGTTTTTAGATCAATTTTAATACCTATACTTTGTGCTTCAATGTGGAAAATATTATGTTGAAGAGATGACTGTAATTATTTTACTCCTGAAAAGTTTATATTATAAGATAAAGAAAAATGGTTGGTAAATTTGAGTAATAATTGAACTTCGAACAATTTTATTATTTCGGACCAAGTTCTGCTGTAACTCTTGATTTTTGATAAATTTTTGTAAAAATTTAGCAACATTAGTTTATTTAAGAATGATTCTTGCAGTTTATTCAGTTTGAGCATTTGCTACCTTGTCCTGATATCAATCCTGCTTCTAAGGCTTCAGGGTTTAAAGAGATTTGGAAGAAGCAGTTGTGGCTCTTAAACTTCTACATTTTTTAGGAAATAGTTGGAATAATGAGTTAATTGTGAATGAGCTTTGTGAATTAATTTAAGATCACCATAAAGAATATGAAATTAATTTATTTTCATCATAAAATAAGGTTATTATAACAAAATTCTATTTTAAGTCTGTTGGAAGAAATATTGATCTGGTTCAGTTCCAAGCTGGGAGAAAGACACTGAAAACATTAAGGGTGATTGGTTTATTGATGAAGCAGAACCAGGGGTGGGATTCAAATTTTTTAACAACCGGTTCTATGGGCGTGGCTTAGTTGGTGGTCATGGCATGGTGGTCATGTGACTGGGTGGACATGGCTTGGTGGTCATGTTATTGGCTGGGCATGGCCAACTCAATATCACTTACATCGAGGCATGCATCTCCTTGCCTGGCCTTTCATGACTGTGGGGATGCTGCAACAGTCGTAAGTGTGAAAAATGGTCACTTTTTTCAGTACCATTGTAACTTTGAATGGTCACTCCACACAAGCAAAGTACCAGCAAAGGAGGGAAAAATAACTCCAGAGAAGTTCCTGAGACAGGAAGTCTAGTCCTGCCAAGAATGTAATAAGGGTTAATGGAGAGGCAGTTTCTGTAAGCAACACCAGAATGTTTCCTTCCTGCCTTCCTTACAAGATTAGGCCAGTAATTTCTTCTAACAACTGGTTCTCCGAACTGCTTAGAATGTTAACAACCGGTTCTAGCGAATACGTGAGAACTGGTAGAATCCCACCCCTGAGCAGAACCACATAGGTTCTGGGTAGCTGACCACATGAAGTTAAGAATGAAAGGTTTTTATACCTTTTCTTGGGCTTTATACTTGTACTTCCTGTTCCTGTGCATGAATATGTATTCTATTGGCTGTTGTCAGACTCCCATGGGGCCATGTACAAATTCTAGGAGTTTGTCTGAGCTAAGCTTGGTTGGAGTTTGGCTGATTCATTGAAGGGACTTGTTGGGCAATTCCTATTGTAGCTGAGGGCAAATCCTATCTTTGTTCAGACTTTGCTGCAGGGAATTTTTGCCTATGAATAAAACTACCCATGTCTATCTCTTAAAGAGATAAAGAGATTTATCTCACAGCTGGCATCTGCTGTGGGCTTCTAAACGTTTCTTCATTTCTCATCCAGGGAAATATAATATTCTGTCTTTTTAATATTACTCAAAATATTTCATTCTTTTAGAAACGGGATGGGTGCTAACTTTCTAATTAATTCCAGTTCTCTTGATTATGGAATTTAAAATTCAAATTTTAATTCATATACAGTACTTTGGACTCATTCAACCATTGCTATATTTTTAGCTAATATCCAGAAGACCATAAACATGCTTTTACTTCAAACTTCTAACCTGTTAGTTAAGGATAGACAAACAAAAACAAAAAATCCAAAACCAAGAATTTTTCAAGGCTGGAAAAAGACCTGAAGACTTTTGATATGACAAACCTTCATCTGACTTGCAGCTATACATTGCTTATATCCAGAAGTTATTCTGCACATGAGATAAATTTCTAGATTTTATTTTTACAAATTTCAAAGGTAATTTTTTTTAATTGGCTTATGCAAGTTTTTATTTTTTAGCCTAAATCAAACACAGTAAACTTTGTAATTAATTTAGTATATCAAAGTGATAATGTTATCATTTCCATTTCTGAATGCAATAATATTTCTAGCTGATTATCATTAATGTATTACATTCGCATTTTAAAAATATGATAGTGCTTTGGATTGTCAAAACTTGTAATTTAAAATATTACTTGAGAACATTACATGCACACACACATATACACACAAATTCACAGTCACTTTTAAAGGGATTTTAAAGATTTTCAATGTTTCCTTTACAGATATATTCTTTTTCCTGAACCTGTAATGGGTGAAAAGTAAGGAATATTTTTTCTCATATCATAAATCTCCAAACACAAATGCTTAAAAGCAAGACAGATATATATATACAAGCACGGGCATTAGGAAGGCAGTATTTCTGAGTTCCCTCTAGCTTTTACTGAATTCTGGAAGCAACCCAAAAGCTTTGTCCCACACAATCAATTATCTCACTTTATCAAGCCACACTCCTTTTTAGTTATTCAGAAAGATGGACTGTGGCCATCATGCCTTAAGTGTAGCTCTCATAACTAATGAGCATCTTGCTATTCACTCTCTCCCCCCTCTTCTTCCTCCTTCCGTTTGGATTCACACTTCATTAACTATTGAATGTTTATTCCCTCGGGACTCAGCCTTCTCTATGGTTGACCTCTGAGTCCTTCCTCTTTTATTCTTTTGCTCTGCCAGTCCTGGGAAAATTGAAGTAATTGGGTTCCAGAATGGCAGAAAATCCAGTAAATTTCCATTGGGATAAGGAGATCCTATCTCTAGGCCAGAAGTCGCTGACTGATTAAAACTCTGAAGGAAAAGGAGAACATTTTGTTCAGTTCATATCTGGCTGTCAGAGCCGTGGTCTCCTCTTGACCTTGTGGAAGATTTGACTTGCCTCTCCTGCTCCCTGGTTTTCTGCTACAACCCTTGATTTTCCTCAAATGACCTAACATGCCTTCTTCCAGAATGCTTTTCACCAGCAGAACAAGGCTTTCTTTAGGAAACCGATCCCAGCTCTCTATTTAATTATAGTCTGCCAATCATTTATTCTAGAATAACTTTACCCCCTTTTTAAACTAGGTAATTCCAGAGGCAGATGGTTTGCAGATTCTGTCATGCCTACCAAGAAAAAATGTTGAAAAAAAAAGAAAGAAAGAAAGAAAATGAAGAAGTCTTTTTTTTGCCTTTGCAATGTTGAGATAATGCAACGATTATAAGACATATTCCTAATGGGGGAATTAGGATAACAATTTTCCTCCTGCAAGCTTTTTTATCAATGTTTGGATAAGTCTCGTGTATTGCATTGGGATTTACACTTGGGCTAGTGCATATAGATGTCTCCCTTGGTTTCTCTTGCTGAAGCTTTCTTGTAGGGCATAATAGTGACTCGTTTACAATAGAAAACTGAAGGGCACAGAAAACTATGGAGTATATTTTATTCTAGCCACCTGCAGCAAAGCAGGCAGTCTCTCTGCAGAGAATTCAAACACAGCAGATATAAAAATGTCCTGTGAAGTGGGCAGTGCAGAGAAATTGAAGGCAACGCGTAGGACTGCTGCTCTATCTGTAGGAATCAGAGAATCCAAAGGGTAATAAAATTTAAGGCACATCAAGACAGAACACCCTATGGCTCTCTAGCTCAGCCAGCATCAGCAATGGTGGGGAATAGAAGAAATTATCATTCGACAACATTTGGAGGATTAGAATTTGCCTGTTCTTGCAAGAAAAGCACAGAAACCACAGAGTGGAAAGGCACAATGGTTAGCAATATTGTTTTGGCTCCAGCACCATCCCACATGAATCCAAAGGCACAAGTAGGACAGTTCCGCTCTGCAGCTTGTCTCCTGCAAGGTACAAGATTCCAAACATTTTATTTCCTTGCTTTGGAAGGTGTGATATGTATGTATGTATGGTATGTATGGTATGGTATGGTATGTATGTATGTATGTATGTATGTATGTATGTATGTATGTATGTGTTGTGGCTCCGATTCCTGAGCCTGCATTGTTAGAGGAAGAGGACTCGGAAGATCAGGAGGAGGAATTGGGAATGCCTTCCTCCCCAGGACCTTCCTCTTTGGCAATGCCTTCCTCCCTGATAATACCTCAGGTTTCAGCAGATAACCGAGAGGAACAGCCTGAGATTAATCAGGAGGACGAGGGCATATCGGAGCAGCCTCTGACAGGGAATCAAGTAGACGAATGTTGGCTTGATCCTAGGCAGCGTCGTAGGAAGAAGTGTGAGCTACAACGTAGGAGGCGTGGGCGAATCAGAGAGTGAGCTGAGTCATTGAGACACATCCCACAGGGCAGTGGCCCCCAACCTTTTTTGTGCCACGGCCCGGTACCGGCATCACAAAATGATCCGCGGCCCGGTACCGGCATCAGCACACATGACAAGGCAAGGCGAGCCGAGCGACCCCAAAGCAAGAGCCCCCTTTTTGGCTTCATTTGTTCAACTAGAACCCATCCAACAAAGTGGAAAACTTGTCCTTCCACTAAATCCAAATTAAATTTGTTTTCGCTCAGTTTTTTTAAACAGCAGCACCCCATCTGACCCCCCACCTCACGGGGCTTACCCACCTGCTTGCCTTGCAATGAAAAGATTCTCCCGCAGAAGCGGCGCAACCGACTCCCTGATATCCTCCTACACGGCCGTTTGAATTTAATCTCACGCCTGGAGGTCACGTGAGCGACACGGCCCTGCCTGATTAGTGCAGCCGGGAGCTTGAAATTAGTCAATCAGGAAGCAATAAAATGTTACTCGGCTCACTCTTTCTGTCCAGGGCTCAGCAGCCTGTGTGGTTCTTTTGAAAAATCCATGCCGGCTGTTACCATTCCCCGCCCCCCACTTCCCTCAGGGCTAACCGCCCAGATTGGCTATTTTTTGCATATAAAGTTTTGAGTCTGCCTATATCCTGGTCCTACCTCTCTCTTTTTTTTTTTGTTCTGTAATTTGTGAGTTCCTTTTGGGGAACGAATGCCTGCTGTAGCAGAACTTTATGCAGTTCATTTTTCGTATTTTCATTTTGGGAGAAAGGAAAGAAGAAAAATTGGAGTCTTTAAAAAACCCTTCTCATCGAAACAAGATGGCGGCGCCCAGCAAACCGGCGGCCCGGTAGAAAATGTTCCATGGACTGGTACCGGTCCGGGGACCGGTGGTTGGGGACCCCTGCCACAGGGGATAAAAGTGGGTGTGTTTTCTCTGGAAACCTTGTATGGGACAAAGTTTTACTTTTCTTTCAGGCTTCAGTGTGGATTGTTTCTTGTGGTCTGCGTTGGAAGCTTTAGTGATTAATTCTTCTTGTTATCATTTCGGACTTGGCAGGCAGTGTGTGTTAGAATGCCAAGGACATTATCTGTATAAAGGAATTAACTCTAAAGACCGAGTCTTCTTGCCTGCCTTTGTTTGTTTGAGTTTGGACTCTTCATCTTTCTTGGAAAGGAGAAAGGTGAGACATAACAGTCTGTATGTATCTTCTTGTGAATCAAAACTCTTTTCAATTGTATCTCCTTGTGAATCAGAATTCTTCTGACAGCACCTAGTCCTTTTCTTGGAGCAGGTACCCTCAGGCTTTAAGCCAAGGGGCAGTTCTTTAAATATCCACATTAGACACTATATTAATTAACTGAACCATTTGTCTGACTCTTAATCTGAAACAGAGAGGGCAAGCATAGTTCAGTAATTTCTGAATGTGATTTTTGCAAATAAAAAAGTCTTTCGGTTTGGATTATAAGGCTTTTATTCTACCAAAGAATTGCTAAAATTGTAAATATCTTGATGAAACACCAAGCTTTATATTAAAATTTAGATCCTTAGCTGTGTCAGAAAGGCCAGATGTATTGGTTGCACCTGCCTTTACCTGATGAATGTCCTTCTGCAAATGGATTATTTCTGAATTTCTTTGACTGAAACCTCATATACCACACAGTCATGGATCATACACCTGGATCATCCATTTTACAAACGTTCTATTGTTCATAAACTTAAAAAACAATACATTTTACCTATTTGAAATTAAAATCATGTGAAAAGGGGGATACATACCAGGAATGTACTACATTTGGGACAATTTGCTTGAAATTTATGAATGACAATCTTATCCTTAAGGATGACCTGGCTTGTATTACTGAGACCTGAATGGACCCAGAAACGGTGTGTGTGTGTGTGTGTGTGTGTGTGTCCTCTTTTGGAAATGGGCTCAGCCAGGTTTCGGCATCAGGGTCCAAGAGAAGTGACAATTGTCATTTGGAGTTCCTAATGGTTCCAGGGGCTGCTCTACAAGTCATTAGATGTGAGATCCTGTTCCTTAAGTTGGGATTTAAGAATCTGTTGAGACTCTTGTTATTGTTGCTGTGTAGCAATTTCCCTGCCTGAACTTCTTGAGTCCATTTCTGAGTGTCAGCAGAGTTTACCAGGCTTGGTACAGGTGAAGAGGCCTGAAGTGAACTCCTGCCATGTTACCTGGGAGGAGTTCGGACCTGAGGAACCTGATACACTCCATAAGACTGTGAGTTCAGCCACCTGTTCATTAGATCCATGCCCCTCCTAGTTGGCAAATGCTTCCTAGGAGGTAAAATATAGTTAGGTTTTAATGGCAATACTTTTTTCTTCAAGAGACCAAGTGGCTCCTCTGTTCCTTAAAGATTCATCCATTCTTCCATAAGCCTTTGCTGGACCCAACCATACTGAGCCAAAGGCAATTATATAGCAGCTTCAGAGAACCCTGGATGAAACAGATTATCTGAACCCCCTTCAGTCAGATACCAGGCCTCAGTATGACACTGAAGCAGCATCAATTTGCTTTTTAATGATCTCTGGTAGAACAGAATGTGAATAATGCATCCATTTTTGTTCTACTTGACCTCTCAGCAGCTTTTGATACCATTATACCTCTTTTCTCTCGGTGACTGGTTCCAGTCAGCATTAATTGGGAGAGTTCTTGCATTCAGCCCCTACAGGGTTTGGTATTCTCTCTAGTCCTGTTTAACATCTACACGAAGCCACTAGGTAAGGTTATCTGTAGCCATGGGATGAAAGATCATCAGTATGTTGATGATACCTAACTGTGTATCTTTACCTCTGGTGAGGTAAGCAACATGATTAATGTACAGGTGAAACTCAAAAAATTAGAATATCGTGCAAAAGTTCATTTATTTCAGTAATGCAACTTAAAAGGTGAAACTAATATATGGGATAGACTCATTACATGAAAAGCAAGATAGTTCAAGCCTTGATTTGTCATAATTCTGATGATTATGACTTACAGATCATGAAAACCCCAAACCCACAATCTTAGAAAATTAGAATATTACATGCAATCAATAAAACAAGGATTGTACACAGAACAATATAAGACCTCTTCCAAAGTATAAGCATGCATATGTATCAGTACTTGGTTTGGGCCCCTTTTGTAGCAATTACTGCCTCAATGCAGCATGGCATGGAAGCTATCAGCCTGTGGCACTGCTGAGGTGTTATGGAAGACCAGGATGCTTAAATAGCGACCTTCATCTCTTCTGCATTGTTAGGTCTCATGTCTCCCATCTTTCTCTTGGCAATGCCCCATAGATTCTCTATGGGGTTTAGGTCAGGCGAGTTTGCTGGCCAATCAAGCACAGTAATCCCACGGTCATTGAGCCAGGTTTTGGTGCTTTTGGCAGTGTGGGCAGGTGCCAAGTCCTGCTGGAAAATGAAGTCAGCATACCCATAAAGCTCCTCTGTGGAAGGAAGCATGAAGTGCTCCGAAATCTCCTGGTAGATGGCTGCATTGACCCTGGACTTAATGAAATGCAGTGGCCCAACACCAGCAGATGACATGGCTCCCCAAATCAACACAGACTGTGGAAACTTCACACTGGACATCAAGCATCTTGCAGTGTGTGCCTTTCCATTCTTCCTCCAGACTCTGGGTCCTTGGTTTCCAAATGAGATGCAAAAGTTGCTCACATCAGAAAAGAGGACTTTGGACCACTGAGCAACAGACCAGTTCTGTTTTTCTTTAGCCCAGGTAAGACGCTTCTGATGTTGTTTGTTGTTCAGGAGTGGCTTGACAAGAGGAATATGACATTTGAAGCCCATGTCCAGGATCCGTCTGTGTGTGGTGGCTCTTGATGCACTGACTCCAGCCTCAGTCCACTCCTTGTGAAAGTCCCCAACATATTTGAATTGCCTTTTCCTGACAATCATCTCCAGGCTGCGGTCATCACTGCTGCTTGCGCACCTTTTTCTTCCACACTTTTCCCTTCCACATAACTTTCTATTAATGTGCTTTGATACAGCACTTTGGGAACATCCAACTTCTTTTGCAATTACCTTTTGAGGCTTTCACTCCTTATGGAGGATGTCAATGATGGTTTTCTGCACAACTGTCAGGTCAGCAGTCTTTCGCATGATTGTGATTCCTACTGAACCAGACTGAGAGACCATTTAAAGGCTCAGGAACCCTTTGTAGGTGTTATGGCTTAATTAGCTGATTAGAGTGGGACACTTTGAGCCTAGAATATTGAACCTGTTCACAATATTCTAATTTTCTGAGATTGTGGATTTGGAGTTTTCATGAGCTGTAAGCCATAATCATCTCAATTATGCCACATCACAGCTTGAACTACCTTGCTTTGCATGTAATGAGTCTATCTCATATATTAGGTTCACCTTTTAAGTTGCATTACTGAAATAAATGAACTTTTGCACGATATTCTAATTTTTTGAGTTTCACCTGTACTTTCTTAGTGCTTGAATTCCTAACAACCATGGCAAGACTGAATGACTTTGAGTTTGAGGGGCATCAGGATCTGGGACTTTACCATCTTTAGTCCAGCATGAAATCGCACTGCCTCAGAGAAACCCAGTGCACAATTTGGCAATGCTGCTGAACTCATGATCATCTCCTGTATGTGGGCTGATCATCTCTAGATGGGACTGCACTTGAAGGGCATTCAGAAACTTCAGATATGTGTGTGTGTGTGTGTGTGTGTGTGTGTGTGTGTGTGTGTGTATGTGTATATATATATATATATATATATATATATATATATATATATATATATATATATATATATATATATGTTGTGATTCCGGCATCTGCTACAGGTTTTTTGAATGACAGCTCCAGCGAGGAGGACTTATATGAATCAGCAAGTTCTAACGATGAGGAGGAGATGAATGCATTTGATTTGCAAGATCGGCTTGAACCTTCAAACTCCTCCACCCTTCAATTAGGTGGTTAGCCGAAACGGGTGATAATGAGGAACCAATGATATCTTCAGGTGAAGAAGATGATAATTTGGATGATTGCTGGGTAGATGTCAGGACAAGACGTCTCCTGACAAGGAGGAACCAACGAGGATACAGTAGGAGAGCAGACCAGCAATTAGACTAATTAGTTACTCTATAAAGGGAGAGATATGACTTTGCACTTTGTCCGGAACAAAGTGTCTATTTGCAAGGAGAACTGAAGAGCACAGTTTGGAGGATTTTGATCTGAAATATCTTGTTGGGATTTGGATTTAATTCGTTGGAACTTCTACTTATTGGAATTATTTTGTGAAGGATTTTGATCTGAAGAATCTTGTTGAGTCTTGGATTTAGTTCGTTGGAACTTTTATTTATTGGAGCTATCTGTGAAAATTCCTGTTTGCTGCCTTTCTTTACAAGGACTGTTGCTTTCAGCCTTATCTGTTTACTTTAAAAGGTGGGACATAACATTTTCCTGTTTGCTGCCTTTCTTTACAAGGACTGCTGCTTTCAGCCTTAACTGTTTATTTTAGTAGGTGGGACATAACATATATATATGTTTTCTGAGGTTCTCGCGGGTATTTGTATGTGGATCTTTGGTTATTCGGGTTTTCTCCCGCGTAAGATTCAAAGTATCTAGGCAACGTTTCGGCGAGGTCCCACTCGCCATCTTCAGGCTGGTGCTTTCGGCTTAGTGCCAGTGCAAGCAGTGTGTGACCGGAGCTGCCATCTCTCTATATATACAAGTGGTGGGGGATGGTGTGCTGGGCTGGTTGGCTGTGCTGCAGCCTCTTGATTGGTTGATGGAGTTGATGTTGGTATAATGGGCTGTGTAATGGCCTTTTGTTGTAGAGATATCCTGGATCTTGTGCTGTCATCTCCTGGGTCGTTAGCCTCTTGTGTTTTAACGGCTTGGGTAATGGGTTGTGTGATGGGCTTGTGAGTTCTTTTGTTGTGGTATCCTGGGTCTTGCGTTGTAATCTCCTGGGTCGTTTGTGTTTTGATCTCTTTTCGATTAGCCTCCTGTGTAGTAACAGCTTGGGTAATGGGTTGTGTGATGACCTTGTGAGATTTATTGCTGTGGTATCCTTGGTCTTGTGCTGTGATATCCTGGGTCATTTGCTGTGTTGTGACTTCTTGAGTTCTTGAGGTGTAATTTCTTGAGTTTTCTGATGTGATGTCCTGAGCGGGTGGCTGTGATGTAGCATTTTGGGTTTTTAATATGGCTTTGAGTTTGGGGTCTGGGTCTGTGTTCGTTTGGCTTCGAGTTCGTGGTCGTGCCACATCTTCATGGTGGGGGTCAGTTCGCTTCATGTATGGTTCAGAGGAGTTTGAAGTGGGTAGTGATGCAGCTGCAGTGCGGCTTCTGGTCTGTGGTCGTGTCTCATCTTCTGTGTGGGTGTGAGTCTGATTTTTACGTGGAAGTGTGGTGGTGGCATCTTGTGTGGCCCTCATGGGTGTGGGTCTGGTGTCATTTATCATGTTGGGTACTCGTCTGTTCATGAGGGCGGGTTTCCAAATGGCTGGTAAGCGGGAGGTGTCATCTCTTTTATTCATGCTGTGTGGGCGTTTTTCTATCTCTATGGCTTCTCTGATTATTCTGCTGCTGTGGTGTTCAGTTTTGGCGATAGTTCTGGTATTTTAAAGTCAATCTCATGTCCTGTGGCTTTGAGGTGTTGGACCAGGAAGAGGTTGGTTCTTCTTTTTGAGAACATAAGAACTCAATCAAAAAGAAGAACCAACCTCTTCCCTGGTCCAACACCTCAAAGCCACAGGACATGAGATTGACTTTAAAAATACCAGAACTATCGCCAAAACTGAACACCACAGCAGCAGAATAATCTGAGGTTCTCGCGGGTATTTGTATGTGGATCTTTGGTTATTCGGGTTTTCTCCCGCGTAAGATTGGAAGTATCTAGGCAACGTTTCGATGAAGTCTCATTCCTCATCTTCAGGCTTCTGTCTTCAGCTCTGTGCTTCTCAGAGTGAATTTAAAAAAATTACACCTGTGAGCTACAGTGGCAGCCAATTTGCTTCCAGGTTCAGTTCAAACTGCTGCAGCTCTACATGGCGTTGGGGCTGGATCACTTGAGGGACTCCCTCTTCCCATCTACTTATCCCATTAGGTCTGACAGAAGGGGTTGTGCTGTAGATCTCATCCATGGAAGAAGGGACCTAAGAGGAGATATTTTCTGCTCCAGGATCCACCCTTTGGAACATTGTCCCATCCCAGGTCAGATTAGCCCTGACCTATATTGTGGCCTTCTGAAAAAGCCTGAAGATGTGGCTTTGCTATCTGATGTGTTGAACTGGTGGTAGCATGGAGCCTACAAAGTGGTTATAGTGTTACAAAATTGACTGTGCTCTCCCACTGATTGTATGGTTTTTAATGGTTTTATGATTCCAGTGATTTTGTGGTTAACTTTGTAGGGATGGGTAAGTTAGTTTTTTGTATTATTTTTTGTATTTTTAACATTGTAAGCCGCTCAGAGTCACATATGTGAGAGGGGTGGCTATATAAACGAAATAAAGAAATAAAACAAATGATCCTGTTTATAAAATTAATTGTTATTCAAGCTATATATACCAACATTTCTCTCTGATACATGCAAGCTTCTGTCTCAGAAAGAAATAACACAATAACATGACCAGCATACACACAAACACACACATCTTCCAGCAGAAACAGTGAAAAAAAAGAACAAGAAAAACAGGAAAAAGAAAGAGCAGCTGTAGTAGAGAAAAGGGTGGATGGAGGTAAAGCAAGGGGGGGACTAATTGAGCGTGCATGCACACACACACACATATGCACACACACAATAAAATAGGGAGAAACAAGCTCTGTTTGCATGACAGAAAAAAGTCTGGAAATTTACCTCCTGTCCCAAATTTTGGAGAAAGTAATCTTCAAAGCGAGCCACATGAATGATGCCTGCTGTCATCTCCATTGACTACTTATTCCTTTGTTTTCCAGAGTATCGACTTTTGCTGTTTAGGACTGAATCCTCCCCGCTCCTCCTCCTCAGCTATTAATGCACCTTTATTTTCCTTCACTCTATGACCCATCACTACCCCATATATTCACCCAGGTCACCTGCAACTCTCCTAATTTTTGCTCCCTTCACTTAATCTTCTCTCTATATTCTAGTGACATTCTTTTTTCCCCACCTATATTTTGTGTGTTTTCAGATTCCGATCTAGGCAAACAAATTTAAGTTCTCTGTCCATATCCAGATGTAAAAAAAAACAACCCTAAATGTGTCAATCTAGGCATGGAGCATCTAGAAACGTCAGATTTATCATTCTTTTGCACATACCCACATTGTACATATGCAGGATAAAATGCATCAGGGGGTTCTCAACTAAGAGACTGGGAACAATGCATTCTGTCATGTTCACCTGGATACATTCTTTCCAAGCCCAACAATAATCTGAGAGATTAAAGCAGAATATGGGTACCTGATCCCTGACTTACAAAACGAATAGCAAATGAGACTATGAGTACCTCATGTGGCACAGAATATTATCTTCTAATCTTAAATTCTACCTTCCTGGAATTCAGTGGAAGAGCAGATATTGATAAGAATATTTAGAGGATAATATAGAATGGTCTTATAAGATATGATCTTATGCTTGAACTCCAAGATTTTGTAGTTATTGGTTTTAAAGTCACATTAAAAATAAATCACTGGAACCTGTGCCAAAGCTTAATGGGAATCCTGCTTCTGCAGGAAGACAAGATACAGCTGCAACACTGTTTACTGGGAATAGACATTATTATCATTGTGCTGTTTCAGTTACATAACTATCAGTTCATTTATAAATTTCTTTAGAGAGTGAAGTGAACCACTTGAAAGAACTAAGGTTAAGAATCATCAAAGGGAATCAAATGATTAGCTGTGTATTATTATTGGACATTTGCTGTTAGGGAAGGAAGAGCAATGCTAGATATCATGCTTGTTCTGCAGCATACCATTTCCTTTTTGACCTACTTGCAATAAAACATCTTGCGTTGAAATCAAAGGGCTGTTTTGGATATTTAAAATAAATCATTGCTTATGAATAGATTTCATATGAGCACCAGAGTATTGGGACAGCAGTGTCAAAATTCTTCAATATGTCCTTGGCAATTCCAACTCATATGTACAATACTAAGCTAAATAATACTTAAAGAGGAACTTTAGAAAATAGTATTTGATTTTGGCAACCCAAATGATGATATTTTTTACAGGATTCATATGGGATTTGATTTCAGTACAAGCCACATTTTATCTTGGTTGGTAACTGTTTTTACATTTGACATCTATTATGTTCTATTTTAATGTTCTATTTTTAAATGTGTTTTATATTGTACCATTGATCTATCCTAGGAACCTTTTTTTTGCATAAAGTTTTTTTTATTTTATAATATATAAAATTCTATTTTTGGTTCAATAGTGTGTTGTCTGGCTACAAATAGTTTTAGAAAATAATCATCAAAATATTTACAACAATGTTCATTACATCAATATTAATTCAATAATAATAATAATAATAATAATAATAATAATAATAATAATAATAATGTTTGCTTATGCATTTTAACAAACCTCCCTTTTTTCATTGGTCCTTTTTCTTATATTTCCATGTTTCTAACTTCTATTTTTGGCAGCTAACCATTGATAAAATAAATCCCAAGTCAAACAGTATTCAGATTCTTTCTTTTCCCTAATTGTAAGTGTTAATCCATCAATTTCTGCACATTCTAGTATCTTTTTAATCACATTTTCATCTGCAGGGATCTCTTCACTTTTCCATTGTTGTGCAAATACAATTCTGGCTGCAGTCAATACATGTAAAATCAAATATGTATTCCCTTTGTTATACTTATCCGGTAAAATGCCCAACAAAAATATTTCTGGTTTTAAATCAATATGTTGCTTTACCATTTTTTCCAATCATATATGTATTTTTGTCCAATACTTTTTTGCTTTTGGGACTGTCCACCATATATGATAATATGAACTAGGTATCTGATGGCATTTCCAACATTTAGCGGATATATCCTTAAATGTCTTTGCCAACCTTGAGGGTGGAAAATGCCATCTATAAAACATTTTACAAAGATTTTCTTTATATGCAGTTGACATTTTTACTTTATAATTTCTATCCCACAGTTTTTGACATTTATCTAGCTCTATCGTATAACCAAACATTTTTGCCCATGATATCATTGTCTCCTTTACTTGCTCATCTTCCATCTTGATGCTAAATAAGTAGCTATATATTTTCTTTATTAGTTTTTCTACCTATAGAAGATAGAGTTATATCAACTTCAGAAGCAAGTAAATCTGGCTCTAAATGCCTTGATTGGTCTATATGGCCCATAATTTGATCAGTTTCATAGGTTCAATTTCCTATTTAATCTCAATTGTCTTGCATTTTGGTTCCATTTCATGAGAAGTTCACAGCAAGAGATGAATGCCATAACACCTTCCTTCTCATTTTATCCAGCAGATGCCATCACGGGGCATTTCTAGAACTTATTTCTGATAAAGGTCTTCCTCATTTTCAAAGAAACCCTAACTGGTGTGTCACCTAGACAAAGTGCTCAATTGTCTACTAAGCAACAGTGCCAACATTTGACCCATGTTAGTTAAGCAAGCCAATCGTGTATTGAGTGATGAACTTATTAAGGCAAAAGAAACAAAAGAAAAAAATCAGACCAGGTAAAATGAGACAAACAAGGGAAACTTTTTCTACGGTTAGGCATGTTGTCTATCTAAATTCAGGATGTCAATCCTTTTAACCACAGTGCAAGATGTGACAAGATGATACAGACAGCTAGACAATTATTGGCCTCTGAAGAGCACATATTCACCAACAGAGTGGCATATGCTGAATTGTAATGTTTGCTGTGACATTAAAAAGAAAGGGTAGCTTTGTGTCTTATTCCCCAGCTGCATATACTATAAGGAGCAGATGATTGTGATGGGAATTGTTTCAGAACAAGATTGAAGAGAGTTAGAAGGAGGCGGTCTTGCCTTCTGAAGAATGGGTCCATTGGAAAAAAAATGGTATTGAAAGAAATAAAGAAAATTTGTGACTCTGAGTTAGAAATTTCACCAGGCAATTGGAGCATTTCTACAGAAGTTAACCCAAATTCAAAGCATTTCAATTAGATGAAAAGGCAGAAACATTGAAATGTTTGTTAGTTGCTTTATGCCTTGCTCCAGAATGTTCACCAATAGCAAAACACAGAAATTAATCAGGAACCTTTTCTTAATAGCGCAATTTATGTGCTTGGAAAAGCTTTGCTTGTTTAATTCTTCCATGTTTCTCTATTAATAGAGGCAAAAGCAGCACTTACTTCTTTAAAATGATTCCCATTTTTGGTACTTTTGCAGTTCATCTTATTATTTTAAAGCTGACATCCAAAACCATCAACCTCTTTCTCCTTTAGATGTGCTCTGCAAATATTTCTTAATCTCTACCCTCTTTATGTGAAATTCAGTCATTTTTAAGACTACTTCAAAACTATGGAAGGAGAGTCTTGCAATTATGTGAGAGAAATGTGGCTGAAAATACTAAAACGCCAGCCAACAACAAAGCCAGCCAAACCTAAGGTAGCTAAATGTTGGCAAAATGTAACTTCAGCCTGGAGTGCAGCCAAGGACAGGGCTGATTAAGCTTGATACTTTACCTGAATGCAAGCAATTTAATCTTTAGAAGTAGAAGGATTATCACAGTTATGGGAACAAGGGATTGAAATAAGTAGACTTTTGTTTTAGTAAGAGTGAGTATTTTGGTACAATACACCTTCTTTAAAACAAAGGGAATTAAAACCTGCCCTCTTTGCCATTCCTCAAAATGGACCTGTCAGGAGAATGAAAAAAGAGAAGAAATAATAATCCAATTCCTTCACTTTCAGTTCAGACAGTTTAATCCTCAAATAAATATTAAAATTAAATTACTCAGAAGCAGCTTTTAATGCCACCAGCATGAATTGTTGTGCATAATTGATTACTTTATTATTTCACTTATTCAACTTGTATAGTCACTCATCTTAACAAGTGACAGGAAGTGAACAATTTTCACAAATAACCCCATCTTTTAGGAACTTCAAGAATATCTACAGGGAAGAGGGTGTGTATAAAAAAAAAAAAAGCCGACACAGTGTTCACAATCATGTGATTAAGAAAGCAGGGCTTTAATCAGGACTATCATCTTGACTTTCAGTTGGGGCTACCATCTTGACTTTTTAGACAGGTTAGTCCTCTTTCTCTTTGTCCCTATCCACCATTTTATCCTCCCAATAGCTTATCTGAAGTACGCCGGATTGTCTCGTAAAAATCTCCAGCGATGAAGCACCCACAACTTCTAAAGACAACCTGTTCCACTGGTTAATTGTCCTCTGTTAGGAAATCTCTTCTTAATTCCAGGTTGATTCTCTCCTTGATTAGTTTCCATCCATTGTTTCTTGTCCTGTTGTCTGGTGGTTTGGAAAATAAATCCTCTTTGTGGTAGCCTTTCAAATACTTGAATACTGCTATCATATCCCCTCCTAGTTCTTCTTTTCTCTAGACTAACTAAACCCAAATCCTGTAACCATTCTTCATATGTTTTAATCTCCAGGCTTTTAATCATCTTAGTTGCTCTTCTTTGCCCAGCCAGTAGCCCAGCAGTAGCCCAGAACCAGAGGTAGGATCCAGCCAGTGGTGGGATTCAACTGGTGTAACAACTGGTTCGGTGACCACACGTCACCCATATTGGATGAGGGCATCTCATCCATATTGATGCTTAACATTCATAGGAAACAGCTGAAAGATTTTCAGCTCTGGTACTGCCAAGATTTTAACAATGAAATCCTGCAAGCCTTCTACTTGGCATTAAATATCTGATATTGTTGTTGACCAGAAATATCACTGTTTGCATTCTCCAGTCGCTAACAATAATAAGAAGCTTTAAGTCTTGGAATAAACAATAAACTGCACTGCATTGGCTAACATCTCCAAACACAAATCAGAAATTTGGACTTTTTATTCTCAGTAGGAGGAAAGGTACAATTTGCATGATTTTAAAACCTGTCTAAACATTGGAGATATATAGTTCTGCGGCGAATGCTTCAGAATGAGTCATGACTTAATACCAGACAACGGGGATTCTGTCAATGAAAAATTTAAAACATATAAAAAATAAAACGCTTCTCAGAAGCATTCGTCTCTGTCTGTCAGGTCCAGCTTATCTACCATCTTTCTTAGATACAAGACTGCTTAACTTCATTGGGGGAAGAAAGGCGAAAAGGAGAATATGGAGCAGAATGGTGCTACTATGTTGATTCTTATTCTACATAAAATGTTAAAGATTTTTCTAAGTTGCAACAGAGTAAAGATATTTTTGCAATGTTGCTTCATGGTAAACACTAATGAATGACATGAAAATTAATATTAACTGAAAGTTGTTTGAACAAGGTAGTCTTATTTAATTACATGCAGTATTGAAGAGGCTCAAGTAATCATCAAATGGCATCACTACATATCTGAAGTAATAATAGAGATGTAGTTGGTACTGTCATTTTGGCATATTTAATAAGCCATGGCTAACATTAACTATGTTTCAGAGTAAACACAATCCAAGTCTGTCTCAACACTGTACATTCCACTCCTATTTTGCTGGAACTTTACAAAGACATATTGTATAAGCAAAATAAATTAATTCTTTTGGCTAATGCTGTTATTCATATACAATGAAAATGCAAGATTATGGAAGCCAACAATAGTGGTTGTTGTAATTAACATGGCCTTCTGAAGGCATAACACAAAATAAAACAAAAAATCCAACAGCATAATAATTATAAATCAAGCCAATTAAATTAACTCAGAACCTCGCAAATATATGTTAACACTAAAACAACCAATACAACTATAATATACATTTTAAATAATAGCCTAGGATAGGACCGTGTGTGTGTGTGTGTGAGAGAGAGAGAGAGAGAGAGAGAGAGAGAGAGAGAGAGAGAGAAAGAGAGAGAGAGGGAGGGAGGGAGGGAGAGAGACAGAGAGACAGAGGGAGAGAGGTTAATTTTAAGCAAGTGCTAACCCGAAATTTTCAGCTAAATAGGAGAAGGGTAAAACAAACTGTTCTGTGCCTTGAACACAGCAAGTGAAGAGCCCTGCGTTGTTCTAAAATATGAGAATACAGGTACTCCTTGACTTACAATCACAACTGAGCCCAACATTTCTGTTATTAGGTGAAAAATTTATTAAGTGAGTTTTGCCCCATTTTACAACCTTTCTTGCCACAGTTGTTAGTTTGAAGTTTGTAACATGGTTGTTAAATGAATCTGGCTTCCCTATTGATTTTACTTTTTCAGAAGGTCAAGGTCACATAAGGTGATCGTGTAATCCCAGGACACTCCAAGTGTCATAAGTATGACTCAGTTCCTAAGCATCTGAATTTTGATCACATGATCATGGGTCATAAATGTGAAAACCAGCCATGTCACTTTTTTCAATCCCATTGTAATTTCGAATGGTCACTAAATGAACTGTTGTAAGACGAGGACTATCTGTAATTTGGAAATTCTGGAATTGATCAAGGAACATTAGACTAAGATCATGGGACAGAATTTAACAAAGCTGCCAGCAGACTATTACAATAATCTAGGCATCAGACAATCAAAGCACATACCAATCACACTGCTGTCTTTCCTGTCACAAATGATTCCCTCTGGAACCTACAAATATTCATTAACTAGAAATTAGCAATCCTACCTGTAGAATCAATAATTAGGTGCAAAGTCTCAACGCAGAGGGACAACGTTCAATACTAATAAGATTTTCTGTCACAGGTGACTGCGCATTGTCATCAAGATCCAGAAAAAAAAACCTGAAAAACTAATATAACAATAATACTGAAATCCCTGAACATCAATTATAGCACCCAAGGAGACGGTAATAAAGGATAAATAACAAAGCAATATGCAACACAAAGGGAAAATCCCAGATTGAAATCAACTGTACAAAAGAATGAGTATTAAGGGAAAAAAATCAACCAGTCATGATGAGCAAAGATTGCAACATTTCAGACGGCCAAATGACCACCAGAATCCAATTCAGAATTTTTAAAAATGCCATCTCACTTTAATAGCTGCTGAAGATCCGGATTGATACAGATGAAAGCCCAATTGTCAAAGGGCAACTTCCTCAAGAGATTTAGAAAAAATAAAGGAAGCAGAGGTATAGGCTAGTACTAGAGGTGCAAAAGAGGATTTCCAATTCTGGAGATTTTCATATCTAGTTCTGGGTGTGGTTGCACTACCCCAGATGTGTAACTTGGACTCATCTTGGACTATTCAAGGTAAACCATACCACAAAATCAAAATCGTGCAACCCAAATTACTTTTATTTCAAGGATGCCGTAATAGAATCTTGCTTCTGAATATACTTCCTCCTTCTTATATCAATGTCTTATAACAAGAGCTATTGTCTGAGGTGTCTTTTTTAAGATTACAGCTTTGCCCTGGATTTAGGTTTCTTTTATCTGACTGTTGACTTAGTAGCAATTCTTCCCTCAAGGCCATTCCTTTGTCCCATGACATCGACTCACAGCTCCTGTTCATGGATAAGATAGCAACCATTGCTAGGAAGGCCTTTGGATAATTTCTTGTTGTACACCAATTGTGTTGGTTTCTAAACCCAGGGCTTTGCTCACAATCATTCATGCTTTAGTCACCTTCCAAATGGACTCTTTGACTGCCCTTAAAGAGCCTCTGAAAGCAAGAAAAGGCAAAAGAAGATAAAAGATAAAAGAGGCATGTGGGTATATGTTTGCCAAGACTTAATTTGCATCACCTTCTGCCAAATAAAGGAACTCAAAACAGCAATAAGGGTGACCTCCTTTAAAACACTTCTTTAAAAATATCAATTAGAATGCCTTAATAAAACAGCACTCACCAAACTTCACCACAAAATAGGATATATAGTCAGTGGTGGGATTCAAATTTTTTTTTACTACTGGTTCTGTGGGCGTGGCTTGGTGGGCGTGACTTGGTGGGCACGGCAGGGGAAGGATACTGTAAAATTTCCATTCCCACCCCACTCCAGGGGAAAGGTTAGTGCAAAATTCCATTCCCTCCCCACCCCACTAACCTGCTTTCCAGCTCCGTTCTCCTGTGCAGGGCAACAAAAGAAGACCCAGCCAATCAGCTGGGACTCGGGAGGCAGAGAATAGATGGGGGCAGGGCCAGTCAGTGATGGTATTTGCAGGTTCTCCGAACTACTCAAAATTTCCACTACCTGTTCTCCAGAACTGGTCAGAACCTGCTGAATGCCACCTCTATATATAGCACATATATACTCTTGCCTGAATAAAAATAAATGTTTAGCCTTCCTGCAGAAGATTGACTTTTAGAAAAATCCTAGTCTACCCTCTTTCATCAAGAAGCTCTAAAATTTGGAAGCAATCACTGAGAAGACCCATACTTTCTATCCAATTTCTATTCAACTATGAGAAAGTCCTATCTACAGATGTTAGGTTCTTAGCAGATTCAATAGGGAAAGCATTTCCTTTCAAATAAGACTTTATAGATTAACACATAGAATTGTGCTATCTATAGCTGACCTCCTTGAGTAATCCCAACTCGACTTTGCATTGCAGACACTGACATTAAAACTTCTGGAATTTGGAGATTTCCTTTTGGATCCAGTTTGACAGTGTCTTGGAAGAGAAATCTGTGCAAGCAACGGGCTTCAGTCAGTTTTTTCACCATGACTGTTTATGCTATTACAGGATCCTATTACGATGCAATCCATCCTGCTGTTAGAAAAATTATATTTAATAGAAACTTTGTGCACAAAAATAAATGCAATGCATTGAAAAGAAACACTCAAAGCTTGTAAGACAGTACAAATGGGGGGACGGGACCCATTAATAAATGCCAACTGAGAGCTGGATAACAAATCAGATGTAAAAAAAAACAAGATTAATTGAAGAGACAGTGTCACACATGGCCCAATGAAGGGATCCAGGGTTCCCACAGTTATTTAGCCAGATGGAAAGAATGGTTTGAGCTTTCAGGGGTCATTTTCCAGTTGCTAATGTGCCAAATGAAACAAGTGGAAAATGGAGCATTTTTCTTCTTACTCTTACTCATCTTCTTCATTTTGGAGTAGCGCAGCTCATCATCCTTTCAGTGATGGCTTCTTTGGTGGGGAATGGACAGTCTGCAACACCTGAAGTGTATGAAGCATGTGAGATAAAGTTTGGCGTAAGTTTGATTAAGGCATTGGGCTAGAAACCAAGAGACTGTGAGTTCTAGTTCCTACTTATGCACAAAATCAGTTGCGTGACCTTGGGCCAGACCCTCTTATTCAGCTCTAGGAAGGAAGCAATGGCAAACCATTTATGAAATCTTGCCAAAAGTAACCCAGGTACTTGTCTAAGTTATTCATCAAGAATCAGCTTGGACTTGAAAGTGCACACACACACACACACACACACACACACACACACACGAACAATGTAGGTATAAAGATAATGAGAACAAATTCAAATATTTCCTTTTTTTATCTAAGTGCTTTGATTTAAAAAGAGAATGGATTTTACCCCTGAGCAGGATAAAACAGCAGCTGGTTTTGCCCTGCTCAGGATTACATAAAATCTATAAATTACTACTTATCTCTGCCTAGTTGGAGATCATGGTAAACTAATCCCACATGCTGCATTTGGAGAAGCAAATGGAGTTTTATTCTTTCTGCTAATTTGCCACAATCTTGTAAAATAAAAAAATACTTTAGCAGGGGTGGGATTCTACCGGTTCTGTTTGGCTCTACAGAACCAGTAGCTCTGAAGAGCAGCAGACACAGAACCAGTTGTGTGTCTGCTGCTATTTTGGCCCACCTGCCCGCCAGGGCTCTTACCTTTCCTTTATTTCCTGCTTTTTCAACTGCAGCTGCTTTGCGTGACACAGCTGTGGTTGAAAAAGCAGGAAAAAAGGGCTTTTCCAACTGCTGCGCACTCACAAGCAGCACTGCTCAGCTGTCTGGGCAGCTCAGCAGGTCATACATTGCACTTGCGTGACTCGTGCAACTCGCGCTTGTGCGCACGACGCAGAGTAACAGAACCGGTAGTTATACCGGTCAGATCCCATCCCTGTACTTTAGGTAAGGTGAACTTTTCTGTTCAAAATCTTGCCGTATATGGTATTGAGCATCAAAGATCAACAAGATGAAAATTCTAGACTTTGTGGGGGAGGGGTTCCTTTTAATTTAGGATTTTTTTTGTCTCCACGACTACATAGAAGGGGCTTGAAGGTATACAGCTCATGCCTTATTAAAAACTCTCAGCAGCCAGGAAATAACTAAGTGGGATTTCCAGTTATCAGCAAGAAAAGGAGAAGCTTGATGCCAATCTTACTAACCTCTGGTCACCTACAGAATAAATTATGTAAACCAAAACCATCTATAAATATTGGCTGACACTATTTTTCTCGTATTCAATTTAACACTGTTTTAAAGATCCGAGACTATATAAAGCTTTTCGCCTTCTACTGCCTCTTTCAGAAAACAACCATAACTTGGTGGCTTGTTTGTTGCAAGTTTACAATGCATTATGCCTATCCCCACTTGACCTTATATTTCCACATAAATGTACACATCTATCTTAGAAACCACTTGTCACAAATACTTGGTTTCTGTCGAGAGCATGCTAATGCCCCAAAGTAAAGTAAGATGCACACACAGAAGCAAATTATATCAAAACTGGATTTCAACATGTGTCATCTAGTCAGTTCTAAAAAAATAACAGTAACCAGAAAACATCCTTGCATTTAAATGCTGCTCACCCTATCCTCACAATCTCAGAAAGAACATCAGTTTTAAGAGAAATATCCTCATATCTAAAAACAAAACTGAGCACTCTGGGAAACTTCCATCTAAAATTGGCTCCAAGAGAATTTCAGAGATACTAGTTTGGCACAATATTGTGCAACAATAACTCCAATATGGCTCATACCGAAGATAACTGTTTTTCATCTCCAGATATAATAACTTCTCCCTCCTGGCCACTTCTTCCTAGGGGCAAACCAAATCTTTCTTGTCTGCATCGTGGTGCCAAAGTTAATGGCTTATCAGCGCTGAAAGCACTGTGGGGGTGCAGGCAGGGTGGGGAAACCTCCTTGGCTTTCAGCATACCAACATAGACAACGTTTGAGCTGACAGTAGAGGTTGCAGCAGCATTCACACTATGCAGCCATACATTTTTGCTTCTGTGTTCTGTCGGTGCCTGGCCTCTGGGTCTAGGTGCAAGCTTCTTTCATCTACACCCACAATTGTTAATTGTTAATGAATGTCTAGATTTTCTCCAAGGTATAAAACAGAGCAGACTCATCATGCCATGTTTAGAGTCCATTTATTTCGAAGCATACCCTAAATCTGACAGGTTAACCGCACCAAACTTGATTGCAGGAAATATGAGTTCAGCAACAAAGTGGTCAATGTCTGGAATACTCTACCTGACTCTGTGGTTTCTTCCCTGAACCCCAAAAACTTTAACCTCAGACTGTCTACTATTGACCTCACCCCTTTCCTAAGAGGTCTGTAGGGGGCGTGCATAAGCGCACCATCATGCCTTCCTTCCCTGTCCTATTGATTCTTTTTATTTTTCTTATATGTATCCATTTCATGTATTCATAACTATGTTTATACTTATATCTATTATCTTGTAAGTGATTGACAAATCAAATAAAGAAAGAAAGAAAGGGTGGGGGAAAATATTGTTACCATGAATGACAGGCCCATTTCTAAATGTATATGTCTCCATTACTGATGGCACCAAAGGACACTGGAGTTTTTACATAGTGCACTGACATTTCTCATGAACCACAATTATATTCAGAATCTCACAAACTACAATAAAAGGTCCATCAGTTAATAAGATGAAGGAATAAACTGATCTCTAGTTGGAAGTTGGGGGGAAAATCCTCCCAGTTAGAAGAACACCAGTCTAGTCAATTCCACAGAAAACCTGATGCTTTCTCCAGATGGTTCCTCTGAACCATTCTAATAAGGATGAAATACTCTCATTCAGTGAATATTAGTAATTCAAAACTGGATTTAAGTGACTTTTATAAAAACAGACATTCAGTTTTGAGCCTTGAATCTGTAGCAGTAATTGAAATAATGCACTGTCAAAATAATGCCTTTTAAAGAAAAGAAAAAAAAAAGACCTAGATCAAATTGCTATTGCTTCTACCTCCTTTTGTGCTTTGCAGATCAGTCCTACACAGTATTTATTCAGAGGAAAATCATATGGTCTTTGGTAGGTTAATTTTCTGGAGAAGAAATGGTGGACTGAAGAGTGCTGCATGAAAAGCAGAGCTGACAATTGCAGCAGAATGAAGAATCAGCAAATAGACTCTTTGGACAAGGAAAGAACTTGAGATCACCCACAAGTACTCCAGGCAGTCGCTCTTCACAAGGAGATCACAGGCCTGTGGTCTCTGGCAAGTTTACAATTCTGGGAGATGATGGAATAATCCTATTACTGAAACTGCAACCAGTGCCTTTTGAAAGGACTCTGAGTTTGCATACTTCCTTTTTACATCACTTTTAGAAATTGCTTATTAACTGCTTTTCAATTATTAGGAACCTTTGTATCAATCAGTTGTTGAGCACCGGATGAAAAAAAAAGGTTTTAAATACAAGTTTAAAAATTTTGAAAAGTAGAAATAAACAGCAAAAAAGCAATTAAAACTTTACAAAACTGAACAAAAAGTTACAAATAGTTAAGAATCCAGATAAATTTGAAATAATATTTTGGAATTAATTATAAATCCTTCCATAGGAAAATGTTTTTGTTTTGATTAAAAAAACACCTTAAGATTTTAAAAATTGATGAACGCTAGATGAAACTAAACTAAAGATTATAATTAAAGAAGAAGAATTTTCAAAGTCAACTTACAATTAGAGAATGATCCCAAATATTTTAAACTGAACTTATTGAAGAATATTTTTGAACAATGGACCCAGAAGTTAATTTTAATAGTCTCTGCCTCTATAATTAAACTGTATTTAAAAGATTTTATGGAAGAGGAACAAATTATATCTGACAAGATTAAGACTGATTAGAAACTGGATTTAAAAATGATAGACTAGAAGAACGATATGGAAAAAGATGTTCACTGGATATAAGAATAAAAGATAAAAGAAATCAGTTGTTGTCCCCAAAATTAAAATGGATATACAAAAAAACAAATCAGGAGAGTGATCTGATAGTTATCATGTATTTGGATTATAAAAGAGGATTATTAAAAAATAAAAAATGAAAAGAAATCAAGTTTTGTGACGTTATTTGAAGGGATTAAAAATTAGGATTCTTATAAATGAAAGGAAGGAATAGAAAGTTAATGTATCTGATCATGCTTAAAATAGATATATTGTTATCTTTGGTAATTGATAAAGCTTTATGGATTTGTTTATAAATAAGAGATGGGATGTGGAAAGAGGACATCATTTTTTTCTATTTAAAAAGAAGTGTTGGAAGAATTATCCTTCTGGGTTCAGTTCCAAATGGGGAAAAAGACACTGGAAACATGGAAGCTGTTTGGAAAGATGATTTAATGGTGGACAGGACCACATGGCTTGGAGCTCCAAAGTGAAAAGGATGATCATATGCTTCAAGATGTTGGGTGAAGAAAAGAAGGAAAGGGATCAGTGGTGGGATTCAATTTTTTTTTTACTACCGGTTCTGTGGGCATGGCTTGGTGGGCCTGACAGGGGAAGGATACTGTAAAATCTCCAGTCAGAAGTGGTATTTGCCAATCCTCTGAACTACCCAAAATTTCCACTACCGGTTCTCCAGAACTGGTCAGAACCTGCTGAATAACACCTCTGAAAGGGATGATATGCGGCATATCTGGGTTTTATACCCTCTGTTGGGATTTGAATTTGAGCTTGTATTCTGATTGGTTGTCAGACTCCCATGGGGCCATGCAGGGGCAACTCTGTAGGCTGCCCTGAGGCCCAGACTTGAACCTTGCTGGATGGTGATGTAATGAAAGGGCTTTGGGCAATTCCTATTGTAACTCTACCTGGAGTAGATCTTTGTTATGTAAAATAGACTGGCCTAGGCCAGAGTAATGGCCCATTAGCAAAGGTGGGGGCGAGCTTCTGCTTCTGAGGTGAGTTTCTGCTTCTAAGTTTCTACTCTTTTTAGGGGAAATATTCTGCCTTTTTAATATTTCCTAGGGTATTTCATTTGTCTAGGAAAGGGGTGTTAACTTCCTACAGAAGGTGATATGTTACTAACATGTTTATACATGTGGTGAAAAGAGAAGTCACTTCTTTTAAATATTTCCTTTATTTTTCTTACTATATTCTTATTTTTCTTTTCTGTTTTTCTTGTTTCCTTCTATTTTTCCAGATTGTATTAGCTTTTACTGTTGTAATTGTGTGTGTGTGTGTGTATAATCTCTAATCCAAATATAGTCTTATTTATGCAATAATTAAACAAGATACATGTCTAGTAGATCCATTAAACCATTCTTTGAAAAGCTAGCTTATAGAATGGATTCTATACTTTCTTCCCATTACTGTCATCTAGCCAAATGATTGCCGAAATAGCTTGCAGTTTGGCAGGGAAGTCTTCACAGTGCATTGATAGAGAGTCTATTTTTTGCTTTTTGAAAAACACTCTCTTATTTGCTCAAAGAAGCAAAGAAGTGCTGAATCAAAACATTCAGGGGCATCCATAAATTCCTGCTGGACTAGTAGGATATGTGGTTGCTCCAATCTTAGGGAATAATTAAAGTGTATATGACAGGAGGAAAGGGGGGGGGAATCCAGTCTTGCATTAATTGCTAGCAACAATTAGCTTTTGACCTTTAAAATTAGCCCCAAATAGAGCTTTTTGAGTCTTATGTTCACACGAAAAGTGAGTTATGGAATAAGTGACTTAGCACTTTGATTTAATGACTCCATCCTTCCTGAAAGACCAATATGCAGGAACCAAGAAGGGCCTTTTCACTATATTGGAGCAAAAGGATCTCTTTTAGTTTGGAGTACTTTTGAAAGGTCTTCTGCAATGGAAAATTAATAATAAATCATACAGAATAGTTTCTTTCCCCAAAACTTTAAAGAAGTCCATCACAGGCAAGTGTCTGCCTTTCTTTAACGTTTTGTTAAAGGTGCCAGTAAGAATCCTTAATAAGGTTGTATCTTAAAGCTAGAAAAATATACTGCAGAATTTCTTACGCTTTTAAAACAACACAATTTACCCTGATCCTCTCCTCCAGCATTAATCAAGAAGCCCCCCCTGCATCCAGAAGATATGAACAGCTTCCTACATCCAACATTTTGGAGGAGGTTGTGACAAATATGGTGAGCTACATATACAGATGACCATGGAGGATACAGATTAACCAAACCTGTGGCAGTCCAGATTCAGGCTTGGACATGAGACAGAAATTGCACTATTACTCGTGTGAGTGTTTTGTGTTGAAACTTTGATGGAGGGAGCACAACTGACCCTTTATGTTGGATTTCTAAGCAACTTTTGATATTGTCATGCACATATCCATCAGGCTGCTTGTAAGAATTGGGATTTTACAGTAATTCTGCTCCTACTATGTGGGCAAGTTCATCTAATGTTGGCAAGTGGGGAGAGATCAGGCTCTCAGATGATTTACTACAGGTGCTACCTGGCTCAGCTCCCCTATTCTTTTTAATCTATTGAGAGAGATCATTCATCAGTTAAGGGTAAGGTTTCATCAATCAGACACTGGAGCCAGTTTAGTCTAGTGATTAAGACACTAGGTTAGAAACCAGGAGATATTAAATTCTAGTCTCACCTTATGTAAGTGAGCATTGTAAGCTACCTAGAGCACAATTGGATTGAGCCAGGATAGAAATTTCATAAATAAATCAACGTTAGTCAAGAATGGCAACTCTTCTAAAGAGCTCCAGGTTATATCATGCTTAATCCAGTCTTAGGGAAACAGTAGCACTTGAGATGCTGTCCATGTATGCTTGAGATGCTGAGAACTATAGTTCACCAAAATCAAGTGATGCACTCGTTACCTATTCATGTTCCAAACTTAAACTGAGGCTCCCAGATGTCGTTAGTGTAGGGTCCTTTTCCTTAATCAAAGCAGTTTCTCTATGTAGATTAAAAATACAGTTATAGAAGGTCATTCAGACTCCAAAGCTAATTATATCCACAGTGAAAATGGAGTGTGACTTAGATTGTATAAGGATCATATGGACACACCATATGGAGCATAAAGAAATGTGAGCACAAGAGGCTAGTAACTGCCTACAAACACACTTATTTTGTTATTCCCCTTAGTCTGATGTATCTCACCATATTCTGAGAGCTCCAGAACATCTGGTCTGCTGCTATCAGCAGTTTGCACGTCCATATTTTTTTTTTTAAAGAAAAACAGCAACACTGAAAAGAGTTTTTTTGTCCCTTTGATTGCCTTCATTTTTGGACGAAAGGAGAGAGAGAGAGAGAGAGATGAACCAAAAGATACTGCTAGCCTAAGCAGCTGCTATGCAGGATCTTAAATATCCATCCATTTGCAGTACTCTGGATGATCACACATACACAGCTCATGGCACTGACTGCACTGTATGAACCAAGCTGTGTGCAATATACTACCTCCTGAGACCCTGAACAGAATGGTAGGCTCTGCCAATTACTTTGCATAAATATCAACACATTTAGCTAGCACACTCTAAAGTTAACTGGCATCTTCATAGGACATCTAGCTACAGTCTCCCTTTACAAGCTCTTGAATCATTATAGAAATAAAGAGGATATTTTTTCTGCTCCCTTGATAAGGTCTCTGCAGGACTTCAATGAGCCATGATCCCTGTCAAATCAAAACATAACTCAGCCAAATCTGAATAATACATCAGCACTTGCACAGCGTGGCCTAAGAACGAAATGAGAATGATGTTTTTACACTGTAGGACTAACGTGGTACTCTGCAGTTTATGAGAAACTGTTACAACAATTAGGTTTAAACTGATAAAAATGCATTAACCAGAAGTCCGTATATTCCCACTGCTCTGTGTTTAATCCATGTTCTTTTTTGAAGCTGCATCAAATATTCCAGAAAGTAGAAGATGGGATGATGAGTCTAGAAACTATTTCAAAAGTATTATTAAGTATTAAATAGTGGTTAGAATGTTAGGAGTTCGATCCTGCTGGGGCTTAATGTTGACTTAGCCTTCCATCCTTCTGAGGTCAATAAAATGAGGACCCAGATTGTTGGGGGCAAGATGCTGACTTTGTAAATTGTTTAAAGAGAGCTGTAAAGCACTATGAAGCAGTATATAAGTCTAAGTGCTATTTCTATTATATGACTTTTAAAAAAACTAGGTTTGCTAAATTACAGAGCATTTTAGGATTCTAAACTGCTCTGGCATTTGTTTGAAGATACCTGAGTTCCATTTCATAGTTTTATCAGTGATGGACATTTGTTAAAGAATAATAATTAGAATTATTCCGTTATGAAAAAATTGCACTATCTAAAGTATACCCCCACAAATTGATGCCTCTTGCAACTCTGGTTAATTAAGAGTTCGAAATAATTTGTAATGGCCGATTGTACTACTAATTTTACTAATTTTACGGATGACATAAAATCTTTGCAAATGACATAAAACTATTCAACACCACCGACAATTCTATCCTTCAAAGCGACCTTAATTATGTGTCAGAATTGTCAAACATCTGGCAACTCCAAATCTCGACCAACAAATGCTCTGTCCTACACATTGGTAAAAAAAAATCAGTAAACCAAATACAAACCAGGTGGATATCACCTCATTGATGATCCTCACTCTGTCAAGGACCTTGGAGTTCTCATATCAAATGACCTAAGTGCCAGAGGTCATTGTAACAGCATTGCCAAAAAGGCATTAAGAGTTGTAAAATCTAATCTTACGAAGCTTCTCCTCCGGAAATATCGAATTGCTAACTAGAGCATACAAAACTTTTGCCAGACCAATACTCGAATACAGCTCATCAGTCTGGAATCCACACTGCATATTGGACATTAATACAATCAAGCGAGTCCAGAAGTATTTCACAAGAAGAGTACTACACTCCTCTGCTCGCAACAGAATTCCCTATATCACCAGGCTTGAGAGTTTGGGCTTAGACAACCTTGAACTACGCAGCCTACAGTTAGACTTAAGCGTAGCACACAAAATTATCTGCTACAATGTCCTACCAGTCAATGACTACTTCAGCTTCAACCACAACAATACAAGAGCACACAACAGATACAAACTCAATGTAAACCGCTTCAAACTCGATTGCAGAAAGACTTCAGCAGCAGAGTGGTCAATCCCTGGAATGCACTACCTGACTCTGTTGTTACATCCTCAAAACCCCACTGCTTTAACCTCAAACTATCCACTACTGACCTCACCCCATTCCTAAGAGGTCTGTAAGGGGCGTGCATAAGTGCCTACCATCCCTGTCCTATTGTCCCCATTTATTTGTACCTATTTCCTGTATTCTTACTCATGTTTATACTTATACCTATCATCTTGTAAGCAATTTGACAAATCAAATAAATAAAATAAAAATAAATAAATAGTTTTCACATAATACATTTCTTGCAAAACTAAATTCCTCACATTTTTGTTTCTTACACTTTGATTATTAAATCTCAATTTCTGAAACACCCAGAAAAGACATAATGGTATTTTGGAGCATGGTCAATGCTTGTAGCTCAAAATGTGCCAAAAGAATAAAAAGTAATTTTCTGTCATGTCCTTTCAGCATGTTTACCATTCTCTGGATGCTCTTTGACCTCAGTGGGTTTCATTGTGAAGTGACCTTAGCAGACATTTGAAGGGTGGGATTGTAAGTCTTTCTTCACTTATCACCACATATTTTTCTGGGACTACAAAGTATACTGGCAATCCATTGCAGCTTGGCGATCAGCCAAAACAGTCTCCTTTTCTTCTTTCCAAAGCATTAAATGGTGTTGCAGTAAGAATTAAAGGTTTCACCCTAAAAAAGAATCAAGCTTTAAGAAGGGCCATCTGAACAGAAATCTATTTAAAAAGAAAAAAAGTGGGAAGGGACTATGTCACAGCGACTGAAAAAGCATTTGAAAGAAAATCACAAGACATGCTATTACAGTGTATATACAGCTTTTTTGAAGGATGGAAGCAAGTTAATTTCAATAAAATAACTTTGGGAAATTAGAAGGTTGAATTGTTGAAATAGTTGCCATTCCATAGCATTATTTTGCTTTTTGTAGCAGAAAAAGTTTTCCTACAAAGTTGTAATGATAGGATGAACTCCAGCAGTTATGATTTCGTTCCTCCTTCCATTTTGAAAAACAATGCACCATTATCTTATGGTCAAAATGTCATTTTTCATGCTTATCAATGGTGAGGCCATACTTTTTTTAAAAAAAGTCTGCAATACACACTAAACTTAATTAAGGAGTACCCTGGGTGACATAACACTTTATGATTGGAAGCTTTGTCGCTAGTGTTATCTCCCTGAATTCCTCTTCGCATGTGAAAGGTATTCGTTGATGAAGCAGTTACCACACAAAAGGGAACTACAGAAAGTAGGTATTTACACTTTTGGTACAACAAAACTGAGGTAATTGAATTTTCAGAAGAGGCAATATATGGGTTTCATTTGCAGAGTAGCACAGTAACTGAGTCAAAAGATGCTTAGACTGAACCCTTGAGGGGCCAAGAAAAGTGAGTAGTTGCTCTCCATCACTGAATATTTCTCAAGAGGATTTAGGCTACAATATCTTTTCCTTCTGCATGAACTGGAGTTCATTCTGTGTAAGAAGTTATTAGTATTGCATTTGCCCCCAAAGCAACTCCAGGAATAGCATTTTTAAAAATGGTATTGACTATTTCCCCCTTAATAAATATTTAATATTTCAAGTTTGCATGCATTTCCAAAGGAGCGTGATTTCAAGCTTCAATTAATGGGAAAAATGTGTGTATATATGCATCTTTTGTAAATACTAATTTTATTGTTGCTCCACTTGCTGTTATTAGTTGGACTTGTGGCTATAGCACTACATATTTATGTACAATATGAATTTTAAAAAGACTTAGGATTTATTTTTCTGTGCACAAAACTAGTCAATGAAAGCAATCTTGAATTTATTTTTAAAAATAAGTGTGTGTGTGTGTGTGTGTGTGTGTGTGTGAATATGTATGTATGTATGTATGTATGTATGTATGTATGTATGTATGTATGTATGTATGTATATATAAAATCTTCCTCCTTTCATTTCAATATCAGTAACTTTTCCCTAAATTTCATGTAGTAGAATATTGATATAACAACATTTGGCCTGGAATTATGCTAGAGAAAAGTTGGATGTGGGCATTTATAAGCTCCATCCACTCCATAAACTATGGTGTCTCCAATTTAAATTTCATCCCAACAGTGTACTCAGTGATCTTGAAAAGAAGTTGTTATTACTTTGGTCTTTTTCAACAGGAATTGGGGATCATAACAATCCTCCTTAAAAAGCTGGATGATTTAAATCATGCAGCAGAAATGCCCTTTACAACTGTGCTAAATTAAAATAACTGAGCAACGGAGTAAAACTTTAGTAAATACTGTTCCAGTGAAATAATCCCATGAACAGGACTGCTTTTATTAATAGGTTCCCTGATGTACTCTCAAAATATGTTCCTAAACAAAAAAAAGGGGACCGGCAGAAGAAACCCTCCTTGTCTGAAAAGAATGATGGATCATGGGTTACATTTTTAACAATTCTGCACTGATATTCCCCTGCTGTCCCCTTTAAAAAAATTGAAAACAAAATGCACCTCTGAAAATAGTAAGTCACTGGACCCCTCATAGCCCTAGAACTACCCTAAGAGAGTCAATATGGTAAAGTGGTTATGGCACCAGGTTAAAAACTGGAAAACTGTGAGTTCTAGTTCTACCTTGGATGTAAAGCCAATTGCGTAACTGACATAATCACCGACTTGAAAATGCATATGCTGATAGACAAAGAACTACACATTGGTGACTATTTAAACAAATAATATTTCTACAACTAGACAAATCTGTTATCATTTATTAGAAACCAGTGAAAATATCTTCTATTTTATATTGTTTGGGCAATATCTCAGCACTAACGAAAGTCTTTTCATTTAGATTTAAAGAGTGTAAACTAGTGGAAGAAAATATTTCATAGCGGGATGCAAGTTGTATACAAGATAGTTCTCATTTATGACTAGAAACTCTGTTGTTAAACAACATGGATATAAGTCAAAAAATAACTTAACTGTGCCACTTAATGACAGCAGTTCTGGCAGTTTTGATTGCTGTTGTTAAGCAAGGACCATGCAGATTGTTAAGTAAGGACCTCTTGTGACCACAACTTCCAATTTGTGCAGGCTTCTCTATTGACTTTGCTTGTGGGAAGCCAGGAGGGATGGTTGCAAAATTGTGATCATATGACCAATTGTGGGATGCTGTGATATTGTTATTATGATTTGGGTGCAAGGGCCCAGACTTTGATCAAATGACTGTAGGAACACTGTGATGGCCATAAATAAGAAGTCTAGTTACAACTATCATTGGTTCAGGACTGTCATAAATTTAAACAGTGGTTGCTAAATGAGGACCACCTGTAATAAAAATAAATAAGTTCCTTAAAATTAGTTTTTATATAATTTCTTTCTATGTCTTTCTAATATTTTGCAATATTTGCATGTTTATACTGTAATTTAGCAACGGAACCTTTACATTTGGGGAACAATTTTGACAACTAAATAGATTCAACATGAATAAGTTTTCTGAACGAAATTCTTGGTTTCCATTTTTATTTATTTTCCTTCATCTTCTTTGTGCTTGTGGAGATTCTTCTGCCTTTTGGGGAATTCAATCTTTTATATACAGGTAACATTGCAGTTGGATTACTCCATATATCATTTTTAAAAGAGAAAGATTTTCTGATTGTGTTTTGCAATGGCTTTAGATTCTTGGCAGATGATTTGGAATTGCCCTTTGCTTGAAGACTTGAAAGTCATGACTGAATGATGTACTGAATGCTGAAAAAGAGACATCACTTAGCCCAGACATCAGGGGTGGGATGCTACCAATTCAGCCCAGTTCTATAGAACCGGTAGCTCTGAAGAGCAGCAGACATCGAACTGGTTTGGTGTCTGCTGCTCTGTTTGGCCCAGCCGCCCTCCTGGGCTCTTGGGTGTCCTTTATTTCCTGCTTTTTCAATCTCAGCTACTTTGAGCAGCACAGGTGGGGTTGAAAAAGCAGGAAAGAAGAGGATTTTCAAATGCTGCGCACCCGTGTGCAGCGCTTGTCAGCTGTCTGAGTGGCACAGCTGAGGTTTTTAGGAAATGGTCTATCTGCATGCACAAAATGTACTCTCACCACAGGTGTGATTCTATCTGACAGAGAACTGGCAAATCGCACCACTGGCTGGCCCCACCCCGCCCATTCACTCCTTACCTGGCATGCGTGCCATCAAACTTGCCTGCTAAGTTGCTTTTTTTCCTTTTTTTCCCCCCAACCATCAACTGTTCTGCTGTGCCGTGAGATTTAGATTAGTTAGAAAGCAGAAAATCATCGGATTTCTTGCTTTCTAGCTAATCTAAAAGCAGAGCTGAGCCTGAAGCTTCTATTATTCAGTGCAGACTCAGGTAGCAGATGGCAGAAAGATAGATCTCTAAGTGAATCTGTGATTCTGTGAGCAACTCAATCTTCCTGTCTGTTTTGCCTGATTTTAGGTAAAAGTTGCTTTTTTTAATAAAAAAATTTCAATATTTACATACATAATGTGTTGTGAGTTAATTTTGTGAGTTTGTTTGCTAGCAAATTTTATGAGATTGCTAGCAAACAAATTTTATGTGACAGACTCAGGTAGCTGATGGCAGAAAGATAGATCTCTGAATGAATCTGTGATTCTGTGAACAACTCAATTTGCCTGACTGATTTTGGGTAAAAGTTGCTCTTTTTATATAAAAAAAATCAAAATTTACATAAATATTTATAATATTTACATACAAGCCATGCCCAGCCAGGCACATGACCACCAAGCCACATCCACAAATTAGACCACACCCACAGAACTGGTTGTTAAGAAATTTGAATCCCACCCCTGCCAGACAGGAAATGAAATTGATGCATTAAAACTGCAAAGTTTTGCTTGTCAATAAGACCAAACACAGACTTATTACTGAGTATAATCATCAGCTTGGGAGTTTTGGGGGGATTTAGTCTCTGACACACAATAAACATTTATCGTGACTTTCAAGATTGTTGGAGACAATATGTTGATTCTGTAAACCGCTTAAAGAGTGCTGTAAAGCATTATGAAGCGGTATATAAGTCTAAGTGCTATTGCTATATTGCTCTACTGTGGTAGAAAAGTTTGTACTATAATATGCCCATGAATGAGAGTTTATCACTTGGTGATGGCATTCACTCAGTGTTCCTAGTAGTTTTACAGAAGTAGTTTGCCATTGCTTTCATCCAGTTATTCCTCATCCATGTAGTCACAAGGGGCAACCCTGATAAACACCTGAGATCAGCCAACATTGGTCAGTATGCATATAAGCATTCCTTTAAGAAAACTCAGTGCTCACATGGGAAAAAAATTGGTTTGTAACAGTGGTGGAATTCAAATTTTTTTTACTACCGGTTCTGTGGGCATAGCTTGGTGGGGTGGCGTGGCTTGGTGGGTATGGCTTGGTGGGCATGGCAGAGGAAGGATACTGTAAATCCCCATTCTCTCCCCACCCCACTAACCTGCTTTGCAGCTCCGTTCTCCTGTTCAGGGCAACAAAAGAAGACCCAGCCGATCAGCTGAGACTTGGGAAGCAGAGAATAGTTTCCAGCATCTCCTAACAAAAGCTCAGTTACCTGATATACCTCTTGGAGAAGGACCTTTACCTTTTGTGTTTCTAAACTCAAAGCCAATGAGAGTAAAAAGTAGATGACAAGGGAAGAGAGTGACAACTGTCCAGCTGACACTGAAGAACAATCACAGTTATGGAACCTGCTTTTTTCCTTTATTTTTTCAGAGGAGAAACAAAAATGTATTGAGAATGGTAATGGGTGCTAGTTCAAGGTGTAAGGACACAGGATAGCAGGGCCAGTCAGAGGTAGTATTCCGAACTACTCAAAATTTCCACTACCGGTTCTCCAGAACTGGTCAGAACCTGCTGAATACCACCTCTGATTAGTAGAATTTCAAGAGAGATAAAGATCTTAGGTCTTGCAGGGTGATGCTTGCTCTACGAAAAAGGAGTCAGGTAAAAATAATTGACCTTTTATCCTACAGTGAAGAAGAAGAGAGAAGATGGAGGAGTTTTGTAATAGTCGATCATATTGAGTTGGTATAACTTGGCAATATTTTCTGTAAATGGAGGGTATGAAGACTGCAATAGAGCTTGAAGAGCAGGTTTAGGGAACAAAGGTTGCTTTGGAAAAATCTGCAAAGATTAGTTCATGACTTCTGCAATAAGTAGATTTTCTGTACTGTTTATTTTTAAACCATAAAACTGGACCAATTCTAAACCTAACAGTGGGCCAATTAGCTTCCTTATGGACACTTTAATAATATTTTAATCTAACATTTTATGGTCATTAGATTAAATCCTGGGTGAGCCTACTAGTTCTGAATTGTCTTTTGGATTTGCCACGATGTATGTAGAGGGCTTTAAATCCACCTGTACTTTTATAGTACAATAGCTGAATGTTTAGCTTCTAAAGCAAAATACCAATAAGGATTTTCATCCAAAGGAAAAAAAATAGCCTTTTTTTTTTTTACTTGTAACCTTTATTTATCAAAAGGTAAGCTTTTCAATTAGAGTATTATATCTTTAACAAACTCGTTACTGATATACCTCTTGGAGAAGGACCTTTACTTTTTTCAGAGGAGAAACAAAAATGTATTGAGAATGGTAATGGGTGCTAGTTCAAGATGTAAGGAGACAGGACAGCATTGTCATGTATTTTAAGTATTGGTGGAATAATTACCTAAATAGCAATAGCATTTGGATTTATATACCATTCTACAGTGCTTTACAGCCCTCTCTAAACAGTTTACAGAGTCAGCATATTGCCCCCAACAATTTGGGTCCTCATTTTACCCACCATGGAAGGATGGAAGGCTGAGTCAAGGAGAAACTGTATTGTCCATATGCACACTTTTTATTTCCTGAATTGCTCTAGTTGAGTTAAGTGATGACTTTCTAGAAGAATCTGGCAAGGGAGCCTGAAAGGGAAGGTGTTATTGGGCTTCAAAAAGTTTGTCCCTGAAGAGGGAATGAAGACACATTCTATTATAATACAGGCTGGTGTTTCCCAAGTTAAGGTGAAGGTTCATCTCATTATCATAATAAAGTATAGCTGACTTAGAAATATTCATCCTACTGTGTTGTTGAGGTCTGGGGAATAGAAAAGGAGGCGATCTTTGGAAATGCCAAGAGACAGTGATGCCAATTTGACCAAAACTGGGGGATTGTTTGCTGTCTTAGCAAGATATTGCTATTGATATTGTAATTGCAGGCTTTATATTTATGACGAGAGCCAGCCTCTGGTTGAAGCAGTAGGCTAGAAACTAGGAGAGTGAGTTCTAGTTCCACCTTAGACACAAATGACTTTCGGCCAGTTGCTCCGTTTTTCAGCCCTATAAAGTTGAAAATCTAAAAATCTTGCCAAGGCAGTCACTAGGAGTCGAGATTGACTCAAAGGAGTATCATCATCCTCTTTTAGCAACCTCATAATCCCTTGTGGGGTGGAGTCTGGGCAATTGAATGGAGCTGAAGTGTTTACAGATGCTTTTCCTGTCGCCAATGCAAAGTTTTGTTTAACAGATATATTCTCAGTGTGCCCAGAGAGAGAAATATCTGCCTCTATCCGGGATTGAACTCACAGCCTCCTGATTGTGAGGCAGAGCTCCACCTCTAAACCACCACACCACCATTAACTCAAAGGACTACGCACACACAATAATAATGAAATACTGTAGAAAATGCTTGTTTGATAACGTATTTTGAGGAATTCACTAAAGAAAATAAGTAATCATTCTGTGAGCCTACATAACACCACGGAGGTAACTTTGAAGCCGCTGTTCTTTTGCTGGGTTAAAAAAGAGTTCCATTTTATTACTTTAACACACGATAATAATTGTTTTTGTACAGTAGAAACTGTTCAGAAGTAGTTCTACATGGTATTTGAATGATTTTCGGATCAGCTCCATGCCCATGAGATAGCCCAAAATTGCCCATGTTCAATATTTGAGTAGCATATTTATTTCTAACTCATCTGTAGTTCAACAGGAAACACTGAATCAGATTTTCCAATAGGAATATAAAAGTCATTTTCCAGCTGGTGAGAATACTTGCTTCCTAGCTCTTAGATTCATCCTCGTCCCTGCTGAGATTGAGCCAGGGTAACTTAATTTCCCTTCTGTATTAATAAACTGAACAGAAAAAGATTACCTTGGTGACTTTGCTGATAACGTCAACAGCAAATGTCCAAATATTTTAAGTACCAAGCAGAACAAACTCTGGGTGCAGATGGTGGATACAGCACTGAATGAATGCTGGGTGTGTGTGTGTATATTTTTGGACCCTTTAATTGATTGGCTTAATAATGCATGATTGCATCAAGGTATTCTCTGCATTTCAAGGTCATTTGAAGAGTACTGAAGAGGTCTAACAAAGGCATAGTGTATATTCACTACATTAGCTTCTTCAATCTAGGGCTATTGGCCATGCTGGCTAGAAATAATGATAGTTGCTTTATGTGTCTGGAGGGCCTAAGAAGAATATGCAAAGAAAGCTGAGCTTCAGCTATATTCAGAAAGCTATACTGCTGAAATATGGAATTTATTTGACTATGTTTTAAATCCTTGTCCGTGTACCATTCGTTCTATTACCAATTCAATTTAATTTCTCTATGACTAACACATTCACAGTAGAATGTATCCTCTTATTGGCTCTTATTCTTCCAGATCCAATAAGTAGTTGCAATCATAGGGCTAGCAATGACTTAGGGCAAAAAACAGAAAATACAAGTAAATACATTTATATATTGCCAAAAGAGCTCATTAAATTTTTAGTTGGCCTACAGTGACCTGCAAGGACAAGACTGTTTTTGATGCAGAGTTATTCAATCTACTCACAGAACAGTAACATCCTCTGTGCAACACTGCAGTAGAATAACTTCATGGGTTTTCCCATCTGAGAATTTGCACCTACTTCCTAAAAATAACCCAGCTCGCTCTGACTGTGTATTTTCTGCCATGGCTTTGATTTAGACTCAGGTGTACATTGGTTCTTTCAACACTTTTTTTTTAAATTAGCAGCTTTGCTTTTGAGAGAGAAATCACACTAGTTTGATGCAGTAAAATGAACAAAATGATCAATAGGAAGATTAACATGTTTATTATGTCATAAACTTTGTAGAAAATAATCTAGTTTATCAAATGCATTGTGTGTACTTCCATAGTTGTAGAGAAGGAAAATAATAAAAGAAGAGGTTGGACAGAAATAGAGCCAGTTTGGTGCAATGGTTAAGACAGGCTAGTAACTAAGAGATTGTGAGTTCTTAGGCACAAAGCCAGTTGGTGTCCTTGGGTCAGTCATTCTTTCTCAGTCATAGGAAGAAGGCAATAGCAAACTATTTCCGAGACAATCTTGCCAAGAAAATTGCTGGAACTAGTCTAGGCAATTAACGGACTTAAATTCCCCCCTCCCCCCCCTCAAAAAAAAACCAGAATCCAAAAATGGAAATGAAGTGTTGGATGTGCAGGCCCAATTATTTGTAGAACTTAGCTATTCATAAAACAGGTGTCAATGTGTGTAGTAGCAATTTCCATCAGAAATTCAATTAAACCTCCGATGCAAACATTCTGTTATATGGAAGAGGAACTTGAGGGATATTCAGGATCTTCAAGACTCCAATTTACCCCTCCTCCCCACCCTGGTTGTAGGGTCTGTGCCTCTATGGTAATTTTGGCTTCGGCTGCCAGAAAAAGCAGAGCCTTTTCTCCTTTTTTTTTTTTTTGGTCAGGGGAATATTAGTCTTGTAGAAGATGTTCCACGAAGTTGATTTTCCCATCTGTGCTCTCCCCAAATGCTAAGGAACTGACTGTCCTGGGTTACAGCTGTATGCCAAGAAAAGAGATCCTTGCCTCTCCCTCCCTTAAGCCCAGGTGCCTGTACTTCTGCAGACGGCTCTCTGGTATTTTCCTCTCTCAAGGCAATTACTAGCAGGAAAGCAATCTTTTTTTCTTCCACCACTATCTGCCTGCCTGGGCTGAAACAAAGGAGAATAAAGGCCAACCGCTCCCAACTGGAAAACTGCACTCCAATTTATTTGAAGACAAAAACTTTTAATCGATTAAGCCCAAAGAGAGAGGATTGTTTCTGTTTAATACATGGGAAATATTAAACCGCCTAATAAATTCCAGTTCACTTGTTTCATAACTGAAATTAGCCTTTGTAATTGTTTTGTTCAAGGATGTCCACCTGAGAACATTTTAGCTTGCCATGATACTCTAGCACTGGCCTTATACCACCCATCAGGACTATAGCCCCCATTACATAGTATACAATAACTAGAACATAAAATCACTATTCTTAAAACACATCTTTATTCCAAGGACATTAATTCATGTGTTTTGAAATAATCCCCAAACTCTGCACTTCTTACATGTAAATCCAAGAGCAAGGTTCAAACACTGCTAACTGCCAGGCTAGCTAATATGAGTTCAAGTGGTCCCCCAAGGATGCTAACACATTCTATTCTTTAAAAATTAAAACAGGAGATTAAATTGAGCCCAGAAGTAAATGGGCAACCACTTACATTTTTACAGAGTGGCTGGAACATGCTGTATTTTCCCAGCTACTTTCTGCTGCATTCCACACCAAGTGCAATTTTTAAATTACCTTTGAAACCAGACCTTTGTAAAGTGTGTAGGAATAACCAGAACATCAGAAATTAAATTAGAAATTCAGACAGAAACTAAGTCTGCTTTTCCCAAACTGGTCTACATATGCTAAACCAGTCAAAATAGCAAGACTTCTTGTTTCAATAGTTGAGTTTAAACATCACCAAACTATTAATTTCACCAGTGGCGGTGCAATCTCCTTCAATAAAGGTGGTGAACTTCCATTCAAATTGGCAGGTTCCTCTATTCACAAGATTTAGCTTCATATTGCTTGTGTGTGTCCCAAAATAATTTCCTCTCATGTTGAAGCACTGTTGCTATAAAGAGTTTGGTATTGTTCTATTTATCAACGTTTAAGAATTATTACTACACGGGCCTTTATGCAATGTATATATTTTTAAAATTTACCATATACATTTGCTTTTATAAATATGTAAGCACTCATTACATGGTGGAAGTAGAGATGTTAAATTATTCGATTAAATCAAACCATAGAAGTCTGTATCAAGTGGATTTCCCTTTCCCTTACTTCTCTCTTATTATCTTGAGGTGAGGATCAGCTGCACTCCATTTAGTTCCAATGTGTTCTGCCTCAGTATCACTGGTCCTTTCATTAAATGTCTCCCAGCATTCTTTACACCACAGATGTTCAGCACCTTAGTACCTAGTTTGGCAAAAAAAGAGCTTCCATTGTAATCCTCATGTTGAATTGTCAGTCTTGGCTACAGGTAGAAAGAAGCTTAGAGAGAGAGAGAAAAAAATCAAAGCAGATAGTGGATGCTGGGAGGGAGAAGGAACAAAGAAATTCAGAAAGCAAGCTTTGTCAATTAAGAAAGGCCAAGAGTATCCTAGAAACAGGTTAAGGAAATGAGAGAAGGGGAGCCATGTCCTGCATAAAAAGCAAGTCATCCAAACTGGCACCACCCTTTGTGCCATTCCAAGCATATTTACACAAAAGTGCTTAGAAGCAAGCTGGAAACAGCACAACCCTGGAAAAATAATTAAGAAATGAAGTCTACTATTTGGTGGCATCTGTCCCGAAAGAGAACAAAGTGTCCTTTGTGAAGTCTCCTCTCCAGAAGGCCTTCCAGGGCTTGAGCTGTATCCATGGCCTCCTCTGGAATTCTCCCCAAAGCAAGACTTCATTGTTCCTGTTCACTCCAACGACCGCATGCAGGGATGAAAATCCCCAGTGGTTTCAAAAAAATTACTGATCTGCCAGGCTTGGCTGCTTTTTTTCTCAGGACATGAATCAACTTTATTGCAGTGAACAAAGAACTATTGGGGTTACTGAGATGCAGGCAGTATCAGCAAGTCTAAGTAGGGTAAAAGGGTATACAAATACTTTCAACAGCATGATGATATGTTTTTCTACTGGAAAAACAACTGGAGTTTTTTTTAAAAAAGACTATACACAGCAAAGCAAAAACTACTGTATAGGCATTTCATAGATGCACTGGGGAATGCCAACAAATTTAAAAAAGCCACAAAACATACAACCTCAAATATTTGGAATCTCAGTTTACTAGGAAAGAAAGGTAGTTGGACAGGAGAGCCTTTTTATGTGATACGTTTTGCTTGATGGATTGGATCTTGTTAAATTCCTAGGAGTCACAGCACAGAACCATCTCCAGTGAAAATCTTCCAGAGAAGTCTAAGAGAAGAAAAGAAAAGAAAGTCTTTCCAAAGATTTAAGGTATGCTTTCAGTTTTCGATATTAGTACAGTAAAATAGAACAACAAATGAAAATAAAATCACATAAAATCACTTTTCTCCATCGTCTTCTAAATTTCATTTAGAGATTCCTAGCATCAGTTATTTTCTTTTAAAGCAGGATGGATAATGGATAATGAGCTGCTAAACTTTAACTTGCAGACACTTAAGCAATGTTAGGTGATGGTAAGACTGCTGGAAGGCAGAATTTAGCAGTCTAGAAAGTTACAGGTTTCCTGTAAAAACTTCCATTTTTTAAAAAAAAATGTGGGGGGACGGGAAGTTGAGGAAGGCAAAGCTTGTATAAGCTTATAAATTCTTTCAGGTTAATTGTGAATTGGGTCCAAGCACTTATTTTATATTCATCAACAATAAAGAGAATCATGGAGATAACAACAACAATGTGAAAGAATTGGAGGAGAGGCATAATTAAAATAGAACTGAGGAATCACTAAGAATTATCATAAAGTACTAGCTATACCATGAAGACCTGCACAATATCTTGCTCCCAATTGATACATACACATGGCTAACAGCAAATTTACCTGCATTTATATTTCTTAAAATAAGTGGAACAGTGTCCAAAACGTAGAAGAAAAGCAATACAGAAAATGATTCAAAATAAGAAAGCATTTGTTTTCCATTGACAACTGGCAGGTTATGCTCCTAGGGAATTTTTCTTTGTGTAAACCCATCAAGCAAATTATTCAGACTCTGGGGATGGTTAATATCAAATGATCTATTACTCTGGAAGCTACATTTTCCTGTTTTGCTTCTTGTTCAGAAAGATGTAATTCCCCAAAGACACAAAGTTTTCATAAGGTAAGTAAAACAGCTCATGTGTATCATACATTAATAACACAGGATGAAGTTCCAATTTAAACACTTTAGAGGAACTGGGTACTCAACTTTTTTCACTGTTTGTTTTACTTTTGACTTTTATTGTTATCAGTCCAGATATCTCTAATTACTAATGCCTAGTTCAGTATTGTGTGTAGTGAATTACACTTACAATAAATTAATAATCATTGAAATACATTTTCACAATACAATCAAATGGTATACTTTTTTCAAAGGGAAATCACAGCTTTCCCCAACCTTTTCTTCCCACCTAGAATATGAGTCATAATCCTTTTCAGACCAACAAGCTCATATGGTGTTTATGCTTTTGTCCATGTCCATACATATAAATGAAAAAGGCACAGCATAATCAACACATTAAAAAGAGATGGCAGATTGGCAAAAGTACCACTTTCATTCTGTCACCATCAGTTCTGCAGAGCAACAGATGAACACAAGCTAATGAATAAAATTCTCAGGGAAATCAGCAGCATTTTGTAACACATGGTGAAAATTCCCCAATGTATTCATCTTCCACAGTCTATTTTATGGCTTATCCATCAACCAACACAGGAAAAAAGGGGGGAAAGTGTCTTGAGAATAAGTTGATGTAAGATATCATTCTAGATTCTAGAACATATAGCTGTAGAATTACTATTGGGGGGGCGGCGGAATATGCTCTTAAACATAACAAAGAAACAACAAATGAGATATTTGAAATCACTAGGCACTCAGACAGCTGGAAATTATTCACAGCAGGAATAAAATAAAAGCAGGAAATAACAAATCTACATATTCAGAGGTGAACAATTGTTCTTTTATAGCCTTTACAAGTTTCAAGATGGCTTCCAACTCCATAATAAGTCCAATCCAATAATTTATTCCTTGGTTCTCTGCATGCAACTTTAAAAGAAAAATAAGTTATCTAGAACAGCAGTCACCAACCGGTGGGCTGCGGCCCACTGGTGGGCCATGAGAAAATTTTGGTGGGCCACAGAGAAATCTCATGCCCAGAGCACCCCACCAAAGCAATTAATCCAGGCTGCGCAGAAACACAAGGCTGCGCTGCCCACATGACCCAAGGGAACCCTCCCCACCCACTCACTCCTTACCCGGTAAACTTGCCTGCTAAATTTCTATTTTTCCTTTTTCCGACCATCATCTGTTCTCTGTGCTGGGAGATTTAGATTAGCTAGGAAGCAGGAAATGGTTAGATTTCTTGCTTTCTAGCTAGTCTTTAGATCTTCGGCTCTGCTTTTAAGTACAGCCGAACCTCCCTTAGGACTGAAGGTTTGCTTGCAAGCAAATTCAGTGCAGACTCACGGCAAGCAAATTTGAGAGACTGAGCTAGCCAATGGCAGATAGAGCATTGAATGATTCTGTAAGCAACTCAATCTGCCTGCTTTGCCTGATTTTGGGTAAAAGTTGCTCTTTTTTTATAAAAAAAATTCAATATTTACCTGCATGGTGTGTTGTGAGTTAATTTTGTGAGTTTGCTTGCAAGCAAATTTTATGTGACAGACTGAGCTAGCCAATGGCAGATAGATAGATTTCTGAATGAATCTGTGATTCTGTGAGCAACTCAATTTGCTTGCCTGCTTTGCCTGATTTTGGGTAAAAGTTGCTCTTTTTTAATAAAAAAAATTCAATATTTATATAAATATTTATAATATTTACATACAAGCCATGCCCAGCCTGTCACATGACCACCAAGCCACACTCAAAAATTAGGCCACACCCACAGAACCAGTTAGTGGTCCCTGGGATTTAAAATTATGAGTTTGGTGGTCCCTGAGGTCCAAAAGGTTGACAACCCCTGATCTAGAAAAGGAGGAAATGATGCAAAACTGCTCAAAGCTTATATTTCCACTTCAATAATTGCCGGATGAACTAGTACTGACAACAACAACAAAACCTTTGTGTTGTGAATCAATAAAAGTTAATAACTTAAATGCAAATCAGGGTTTGAAGACCTACACACTTGATTGGTCCTTGTACAACAACTTTGGATTGGGCCAGAACTAGTCCCTGATTGGCCACTATTTGGACTATTCTTATTGGTTATTAGTTTGAACTTGTTGCTCATCTCATTGGGTAATAGGGTAGCAGCTAGCCCTATAAAAGGGTTACTGCTGCCCATAGCCTTGCTCTGTTCTGTTCTATTTACTGTTATTAAAGAGTTGAAGTCACTGGTCAGATGTCTGGTCTCCATTATTCTCCATACTTAACACTGGCGACGAAGGTGGGATGTGGAGACCGAAGAGCTGACTAACCTACAGAGCAACCAACAGAGCACGTGGTCAAACACGCACCATCAACGGCAACATGGCCAGCGGTGCCGTACCACCCGCTCCATTCAACCCAGAAACCGAAGACTGGGAGGCATACATGGATCGGTTCCAGATGTTTCTGGAGACCAACAATTTGAAAGATGCAACAACCGGCAAAAAAGAGCTATCTTTCTAACTCACTGCGGGCCTACCGTGTTTAAAATGGCAAAGTCACTTGCCAAGCCAGCAGAAGTAAAAGAGATGGACTGGGACGTCCTCGAACCTTTACTACGGGCTCACTACGCGCCCACCGTACCAACCCTAGTCAGAAGACACGAATATTACCGGAGGGACCAACAGAAAGGTGAAAGCCTTGCCGATTACATCGCGGACCTCCGCAACCTGGGAGACCTCTGCGGATTCGCAGACTTAGAAGAAGCCCTCCGGGACCGCCTGGTTCTGGGCCTAGAAGACGGCACGATCCAGAGTAAAATTATGGCTAAGGGGGACATCAGCCTCACCGATGCCCTTAAAGAAGCCTCGGCAGCGGAGGCGACCAAGAAGTCGGCAGCCGAATGCGCCGCACCAACGCACCGCTACGTAAACTCGCCACTGATACCTCGCCTCGCTCAGAGAGCACCGGTATCAACTCACCACGAAGACCTAGAGTCCCGTCCGACAGCGATGAGAAGAGGTCAACCGACTTGAACGGAGCGAGACCAGTCCACACAACACTCATTTCGACCATGTGCGGCTGTGGAGCCAATCACCCACGATCCGGCTGCAAATTCCTCGGCACTCTGCCGAAATTGTGGGAGACAAGGTCACATCGCAAAGGTTTGCAGAAGCAAACAGAACTCCAAACCCGACAGGCGAATACCAGTCTTCAGGATTCTTCGGCAAACACCGAGAAAAAATTGAACCACTCCTACAGAAACAAACCGTCCACCACTTCCACCAGGCGCGAAGAAACCCGGTGGAAGAGACCCACCAAACAATCACCATAGGCCATGCTACATCCCTGATGCCGGGAAAATCCGAGTAAAGGTCGCCATCGAAAACAAACCTTGTGTGATGGAAGTGGATTCTGGATCTTCCCTCTCGATGGTATCGTGGAAAACGCTACAACAGCTCATTCCGATGATTCGCCACCAAGACCTTAACCCTCAAAGGGTTATACTCAAAGACTATCAGGGTAACAGAATTCCCGTTGTCGGGTCCCGCAGATTCCAGGTCTCATTCAAGGACCGCACCGTCGCACTACCACTGACTGTCGTGGACCGTGACAGGCCTAGCCTTTTAGGCCTTCAATGGTTCAGACCGCTTGGAATCACTGTAGCCGGAGTCCACAGGGCCAGAGCAGCGATTGGGAGGAAGCACTCGTGCAAGAATTCCAAGACGTTTTCGCGAACGGACTAGGCAAGTACAAGGGGACCCCGATCTCGTTTAACTTAAACCCTGAGATAGCACCCATCCACCTTAAGCCGCGCGTCGGGTACCGTTCACCTTGAAGCCTAAAATTGACGAACAACTCAATAAGCTAATAGCGCAGGGTGTGTACTGGAACCCACCGACCACGCCCGTTGGGAAACCCCGATAGTGACACCTATCAAGCCTGATGGGTCCCTAAGAATTTGTGGACACTACCGGGCCACCTTAAACCACGCACTGCAGCAAAATGCATATCCAGTGCCGGTAGTGCAACACTTGCTCCATTCCCTGGGTGGCGGGAAAGTTTTCGCCAAACTAGATCTAGCCCAGGCGTATCAACAATTGCCTGTAGACCCAACCACAGCCGAGGCGCAAACGATCGTAACGCATAGGGGGTGCATTTAAATGCAACCGGCTCCAATTGGGGTAGCGTCGCCCTGGAATCTTCCAGAGTTTAATGGAAAGGTTGTTACAAGGGATAAGAGGCGTTGTCCCATATTTCGACGATGTACTCATCGCCGCACCTAACAAAGACATTCTAGAAACACGACTCAGAGAGGTTTTACTGAAGATTCCAAAATGCAGGCCTCCGAGTAAAAAAAAGATAAATGCCAGTTATGTACCGAAAAAGTAGAATTTCTGGGATATCTCCTGGACAGCCAAGGAATCCATCCCACTGAAGACAAATTACGGGCAATTAAAAAGGCCCCCACTCCAAGGAACAAGGCAGACTTACAGGCGTTCCTTGGACTTATCAATTTCTATAATGTCTTTTTACCCCACAAAGCAACGGTAGCTGAACCATTGCATAGACTATTAGACAAAAAAGCAACGTGGGTGTGGGGACAATGGGAACAACATGCTTTCCAACAAGTAAAGAAATTGCTAACTTCTGATTCTGTACTTATGCAGTACAACGAGACTCTGCCGCTCACTATCACGTGTGACGCATCACCTTTTGGGGTTGGGGCAATTCTGGCCCATGTATTACCAAATGGAGCGGAAGCCCCCATCGCGTTTTTCACGGACCTTAGCTAAAGCTGAACGAAATTATAGTCAGCTGGACAAAAAGCTTTAGCTATTGTGGCTGCAGTTAAAAGATTTCATGAATATGTTTATGGCTGTGCGTTTACAATAATCACTGATCATAAACCGCTACTGGGAATCATGCGGGTAATAAACCAACCCGTATATATTGTCCCCCAGAATGACCCGTTGGTCTGAATTCTTGGCGGCCTACAACTACACCTTGCAACATCGCCCGGGAAATCAATTCTCCACGCTGGCGCATTGAGCAGAACGCCGCTTCCAGACTCTGTTGTAGATCCAGCCCCACCATCTCAACACTACAGAGCGAAGCTCTACATGTGCCACCATTGACGGCTAGAGACATTGCCTTTGAAACAAAACATGACCCAGTTCTGCAACACATCCTACGCTGGGTTGAACGGGGTGGCGACAGACCAAATAGCATCGGAATGGGCGCCTTTCAAAAGCCGCCAAACCGAGCTGTTTTCCCAGAAAGGCTGTATCTTGTGGGCGATCAGTCGTAATCCCTAGCAAATTGCAACAAACTGTTTTGGCGGTATTGCATGAAGGACATCCGGTATCGTGTGGATGAAAGCACTTGCACGCAGCTACGCTTGGTGGCCAGGAATCGACAAAGAATCGAGGCCTGGGTCACTACTTGTCAACGTTGCCAAGGCGTCAGCAACGCTCCGCCTAAAGCAATCCCGACCGAATGGGAAACTCCGAGAGGACCATGGTCCCGTATTCATATTGACTTTGGGCCTACCAAAGGACACACTTTCCTTATTACTGTCGACGCCTATTCAAATTGGCTCGAGATCCATCGAATGAACACAACTACAACGGACTCAGTTATCAATAAATTAAACAGACTATTTGCCACACATGGGTTCCCAGGACGATGTTGGTCTCGGACAACGGCCCACAGTTTACTGCGTTACCCTTTGAACAATATCTTGCTGATCGGGGCATCCGCCATGCGCTAACCTCGCCCGCGCCCTGCGGCCAATGGACGTGCAGAACGCATGGTACAATTTGTAAAAAGACCCTTCACAAAATGGAATTCGCAACATCGACGAGAAAATCAATCAATTCTATTGCTACAGCATATCACGCCCACAGCGTGACCAACAAACACCCGCTGAACTTCTTATGGGGCGGAAACTACGATCGCACCTTGACCGGCTCCACCCCGCATTCGCACCGGAAAAGCCCTTCGGCTCCAGCAGCAAATGCCGGGAATTTAAGGTAGGCGATTTAATCTTTGCCAAAAACTTTTCCGGCGACCGTTGTGGATACCCGCAACCGTTACCCACCTCACGGGCCTAGATCTTACCGCCTGCTAACAGACGATGGGAGGGTGTGGAAACGCCCATAGACCAACTCCGATCGAGATTACCACCCAGCGCCCTTGACTCCCGGGTTCACCAACTCAAGGGGAGAAATATCGAGGAAATTGACTTTGATATGACAAATAGCAGGCCAACGGAAACCCTACAGCCCAGCGAAACACCGGAACTTAGCGGGGAGGAGTTGACTTTTTCAGGGAACTTAATACGGGGAAACCGAACTGCAAAACCCCGAAGAAACACGGAGTAGCAGAGACAACCAGAGTGAAAGCAGCACGGAATCACCGTGCAGCGAAACAGATTTTAATAAAGATCATCCAAACGCTCCACGGAACCGGACCTTAGACCAAACCGGTGGAGCCTCGGAAATCATCCAGGCAGACCAAACGGCCTGTCTATCTTGAGGATTTTATTACAGCTCCTCAAACGGAACCCAAGGGGAGGGTGTTGTGAATCAATAAAAGTTAATAACTTAAATGCAAATCAGGGTTTGAAGACCTACACACTTGATTGGTCCTTGTACAACAACTTTGGATTGGGCCAGAACTAGTCCCTGATTGGCCACTATTTGGACTATTCTTATTGGTTATTAGTTTGAACTTGTTGCTCATCTCATTGGGTAATAGGGTAGCAGCTAGCCCTATAAAAGGGTTACTGCTGCCCATAGCCTTGCTCTGTTCTGTTCTATTTACTGTTATTAAAGAGTTGAAGTCACTGGTCAGATGTCTGGTCTCCATTATTCTCCATACTTAACACTTTGTATGTGGTGCAGTTCAGAACAAACCATAATATCAAAAGGTTTACTTCAATAGAGAGGATATTTTGTATAAGCAAAGGATTGCACTTTTAACCCTCTGTTCAAATAAAAATATAAGATGAAAACCTAGTTGTGCATCAGAATTCCACAATCATCAAAGGCAGTGTGATCTCTTCAAATGAAATGAAACACAAAATAGAAGCTCTAGCTAGCTTTAAAGGTTAAAACTCTCCTGTAATCAACTTCAATCATGGAGGGCTTTCTGTATGAGCAATACATACAAATAAAAGATCTGGTGTGTGTATCAGTTTCATTATATGTACTACTATTGGTACTGTATTTCCTTTGTGATAAAATAGAAACACATTTATATTGTATCTGGCCAAAAACAACATGAGAACAAAGGAGAAAAAGCTGAAGATGAGAAATGGGACAACTTGCCAACATCTGATTATTAAGGTAAATGGAGAATGGGGAGATAGATATATGTGCACAATTTGAAGTCAACTAGCCTCAGCAGAGTTGCCTCCAGCATCTCTCAGGCAAAGTGCCTACTAGTCCTTTCTCAGAAGTGTATATTACTTTTGAAAATTTTCAGCTACTATGAGCAAAATGAAGAAAACCTGAAGTATTCCTTTTGGAGCAGGAAAACTTTTGAGTTTCCCAATATAGAAAAAGGAAAGCTTCCAGAGCTGAAGTAACCCCTGAGACAGCCAAAGAATGTTGGAAGTATGTATATAAAATTATGAACAAAGAATAGGAAGATCCTGCTAGGAAGCTAAATTATTGTGCTCTCAAAGCACACATAAGGCTAAGAATCTCAAAGCAACATAAAAGCTTCTAAGCAGAGATGTTGAAACTCAAGTCTGCACAACCATATCATAAACCTGTGCTGTTTAATTCTAAGTCTGATACATAAGTACACAATCTACGCAGTGAAGAAAGTAGTCTGTACAAATTCTGAATTACATAAAAACAAATCCATAAATCTCTCCTCTAGATGGTTTGTTTGTTCATTCAAAAGATGCACTTAATAACATAGTTTATTTCATTGCAGTTTATTAAATGCATTCTATTATCTGAAGATGGCATAACACAGTAGATTGAGCCACAAAGTAGTCAGTCACATTTCAACTCAGGAGGTGCCATGAATCATGGAAGTTATGTATTACAGAAAAGGAGAGCAATGGATTGATGCAGATTGAAGAGATGACAAAGCTCAGCAGGCCATTCTCGGCAGAAGAATCTCATTACCATCAGTGGAGTAAATCCATTGTGGAGGTTCGCTCAGTCATAGGCAATGCAACAAATGGACCAAGAAGTTGGATTATAGACTGTGATATGAAGAAATCATCAGCCAATTTTTTTTTGGCTGCTGGTGTAATGATGTACACCATTTCTTCCACATGTTTGCATATGAAGTGCAGTAGGTCTGCAAGTGTCTAATTAGAAACACAAGCTTAAAACAGATCTGAGAGATACATTCATAACAACCCAGTTGGAGGCAGAAAACATGCAGCTGTTCCCCAAACAACTCATGGCCTCTGCTGAGGATAGCGTATTCGTATCTCAAAAGCTTTCAAAATCATCTTTACAAATGATATGCAACAGTGAATGCCTTTGGAAAGGTAGCATGTGAGCCAATCGTCAGTATGTTACCAACAACAACATCTGCAGGGATGAGCCAGAATTATTATTTGTTCTTCTAGTCCAACACTCCTTTGCCATCCTCCCCCCCTCCCCTCCCCAGCTTTTCTTGAACTCCTTCATCTGAAAACTGTCACAGTTCCCGAGAATATCAAATTCCGGATGAGGGAATATGACAATATTAACAGAACTGCTTCCCAAAGTCCCTGATGCTTTTTATTAATTTAGAGTCCTATGAATATCAATGAAAAATTTAAGAGAGCAGTATAAAATATTTGCTTCTTTAAAAAAAGTGATAGGCATCATTTATTAGAGTCAATCTTATTTTTCCCCACATAAAGTTTTGTAATATTTATATACATGAACATATTTAAAGAAAATAAAAGAACAAAGTTATATTTTCTTAATAGTTTAATCACCAAACTGGACTAACAAGTTGGTATTTAGGCATCCTTACAAAATACTATTAAAGTAGTCTATCTGAATTATTACACATTAATCCAATGAGGGCAAGGATGAGTATGATTATTGCCAAAATTTCTTCCTGTAGCTCAGAGTTGAGGATGTTGCTGAAATACAGCCTCAAGATATTGCTCAGCTACAATTCCCAACACTCCTCACTACTATTTATAGTAGCAAGCATTGCCAGGGGTTGTACTATTGACATCTAAAAGGGCCCAAGTTTCACACCCAAATTCAATGGATGTGGTTATATACACTAAGTTGTGCTTATATGACTCTGCAATGGCATGGATTGTAAATCTACAATTATTACCAGATCATGTGCGTAGAGAACAGCTTGAGGTCATCAAACATGTGTCAGGTCCCCAATTGAAACTCCAGTTTTAACATTTTAGATGGCAATTGTTGCAACCTAATTTGATGAAAAGGGGATGAGAATCGCCATAGGTGTGTGCTGCACAAGATGTTTCTGCAAAAGATCAACAATGGTCTCAGAATAAGACAACTTTCCTGAAAATAATTAGATTTATGGTTAGATCAGTCAATTATTCTTTTTTTCTTATAGGCTACTTCTTGTGACTGCAAGCATCAAGTGATGCATATTACATTACTTTTCCGAACAGCTGTAGTGAAATTGAACAATTTTAATTTCTGTCTCAAGAGTAGTGAATGAGGGCAGTGACAGAATGCATTTTACTGGCTGATCATATGTTCATTCCATTTTCTGGAAAATATATCAAAGTGGGGTGCCCATGTAAAGACAACAAGCTTTAAGAATCAGTTCACATCATTAATCTCAAATACTATGATTCACTAGTTGATAACAAACATCAGCAGACAGCATTGCATAAGTCTCTACTGTTGTAATAAAACTGACTATTCAAATGTAGGTTTTCAAGTATTCTTCTTTAGTTTTTAATCAATGTGAAGTTCTATACTAGGGGCTATTGTCCTGTTTTTCTCCTACTGTGGATGGTATGTACATCCCGATTTCAATTATAAAAATTTAAAGACAAAAAGTCCTAAAACTCAATAGATACATATTTTAATGGCAAAGTTTATACTCAACTTAAGAAAAATCTATTGGTTTGAATTGTGAAGATGGGGTAGATGTAAAAGCATTATCTACTGCCAATAGTTGATGGAATTCATTTTACTATATATTTTATAACGGCCAAATGGCAGTATTTCTCCTGTGTCACTGCTAATGCCCCAAGAAATGGTCATGGAATGATTATCTGGAGCCTTTCCAGAGGCCAGATAAGCAAGCTGTCTAAGGTTCAGATCCTTCCCCTTTGTTCCCAGGAAGTCAGGTATATGTTTAAATGATTCAGATTCATTTTTCACTAAACCAATTACATTATGTCTAAAGTCTATGAGCTGTGATTCTTTTACTGTATGGTCAGTCTAAATAAGGCAATGTTTGATTGATGCCTTGAAACCTGGTTATTATAAACCTACTGTAAATGAGCTACAATTCTCCAAGTTACATATTAAACTGTGGCTTATTTAAAAGTGGTAGCAGATGCTTCCAATGCCCCCCTTCCTCAGTGTGAAAGAAGAGCAAAGGAACAGGCTTGTTTATATAGTATAAAACTATGTTTTCTGTTCTGTCTGAATGGAGTCGGTCAAATGTTCTGTGAGAAATAAATAAAACAAGATGGAGATTTGCCACTCTGTTGTTTGGCCCTTAATCCTGCATCTGTTAATATATTACTGTTCATCTCTTAGCAAGAGCAATCCACCATGGAGTTCACAGCTAGCTATCAGATTATCTTCTTAGTGAATATCCAGCTGTTTCAGCCATTTCTTTACTTGTGCATCTTCTTCCAAAATATTACAGGTGACTGTCAGATATGGCATTGCATTCCATCCTCTTTACTCAGGTAATTTCTCATAAAATTATTTATGTCTTTATTAAGGTAAATGCTAGTGGAGATTATTTTCCTTAATCTAGAAAGAAAATCTCTCTTTTGTTTCTGATAGTGAAATAAGCCAGGGGTGTCAAAATTTGCAGGTCGTGGGCCAGATGCGTCACTTGCTGGCCACGCCCACCCCCAGTTTAGCAAAGGGGGGAAAGCTGCGATACATCACATGACAACAATGTGTCATCATGAGTTTGACACCCCTGGAATAGGCCGTCAGAATAAATTGCATACTCTCTGCAATAAAACATAATTTTAAAAATAGGGAGGGGAAAATAAATTTTAGGCAAAACCTGAGTCTTTTGCTAGACCTTTAGGAATTATTTAGAAAATAAAGAAAGAGATGTATAGCTGACCTACCAACTATACTATCTGTTCATTTAAGGTATTGAAGTTGACATGAGAATATGACATATGCTTGGTTTATAAATATATTGCTATTCTCTTTTCTGCATTCTTTTTGGTGACTGCAAAGAAAGTCCAGCCTGTCAAGCTTCATTCTTCAGTGTGCAGATTAGAACCCAGAAGCAAGGAAGACACTCAGTTTAGCTGAAGGTTTTCTCCTGGTAATCAGGAGAAATGTGGCAGAAAATGATTGGAAATAACTACCTGATGCCTTTTATCAGAAATCATCAGAACTTTAGTTGCAGATGTTGCATATGTTTTCAGACATTTTCTGAAGATGGTTGGTAATCTTAGATAAATTTAAATGCTATGAAATTAATTCTAACATCAGTGATTCCATTCTGTTCTCAGTTTGACTGGTAGGTAGTATGGAAATAAAGAAATAAAGAAAACAAAATTGTTCCTTATAAATTTGATGTCTCTTGATCTACTTGAGTTGCACTAACTATCTCAGACCTTAGCACTACATTCAATTTTCCTACATCTCATAAAACACCTGAAAGCAGAAATACAAGTAACAATCTGCAGCTGCATGCATGATTGTAAATAGTAAATATGTATTCTTAACTGCAGAAGGTATCATGTTCAATTTTGTACCACGTAGAAGGTGTTCACTTAGGGATTCATTGAAATTTACAATTCTACTAAAAATAGAAGAGCTGCATGCAAAAGTGCCTACACTTTCACAGGCAGCTCTTCTATATTGTGATCTTTTTCACAATACTTTTCTAGTCATCACCATGGAAATGTTCTATAATTTGACTCCATGTCATACTCATGACCTCTGAGAAATATTTGGGTGGCCATAGTTAAAATCCTGGAATAACTTGGTTGAAACTGTTAGCAAATTCAAATCAAATTCTCAATTAATTAATAGTCAGAAGCCATTTTCACCATTCCCTTTCCTTTTTCATTTCTTTCTACCTGACCTCTGGAGGGAAAAGCAGTTATCTAGACTTCATTACTTACAAACATATATATTTCTGCACTGTTTTCTTCCACTATAACAACCCTGTTTCCTTCGCAGTTATCGTGAATTCCCTTAAGTACAATAAAAGCACAATTAAATGACAAAATCCATATTGCCTAAATATAGTTATTAGATCTACTCAAGATGGTAAAGTAATATGGAAGCTTCTGAATTGTTAAGAACTCTCTATCAAGCAAGATGGTAAATAAAGAAAAAAGTAAAAATCTGAACTTGACAGATGTTCTAGCTATCTCTATTTAGTTTTTGAAGAGATATGGGAAAGTATGGATATGTAAATTACATCCCATCAAATGGTCAATTTCACCTTATATCAGAATAGTTTTCAGTAGGGGGATGAAATATGTATACAAAATTGATCAACCATTCTTTGAAAATATAAAATCTAGCTATTAAACTCTAACCTGTCTTCATTCTTATGTGAAACACACGAGTTACTGATTTCAGCTGAATCTGGTACATCTTAATTTTTCCAGACTGAACCAACAAGAAACAGCATTTCATTGTCCAATAATCAATAATTACTTGATTTTAAATGCGTTACTATTTATTGATTCATAAGAAAGCATTCTACCAAAACTGGAAAATTGAAAAATACCACTGCAAAACATATTTTATAGAGCAAGTTACCAGTTTTGGAATACTTACAGAACTTTTAGAAATAATCAATGAATCTCTATTTATTTGTGATTAGGTATCTAATTTACTATTTTCAGCTACGCTGGGCAGAATTTGGCTTGTCTCCCTTTATACTAAGAGAGCAAGGTACATTTCTTAGGCTGTTCAGAAGGGAGACAGAAGAGCACTGTAAATATTACTGATTAAACACATGTATCTAGATTCATTTTAGTTTAGCATCAGCAGAGGTGGTATTTAGCAGGTTCTAACCAGTTCTGGAGAACTGGTAGCAGACATTTTGAGTAGTTCAGAGAACCGGCAAATACCATCTCTGACTGGAAACTATACAGTATCCTTCCCCTGCCACGCCCACCAAGCCACTCCCACAGAACTGGTAGTAAAAAAATTTGAATCCCACCACTGAGCATCAGGCATATTTCTGGAACTGAAACAGCTCTGGTCTTCTCTATGCCAGAAACTAGAGTGGAGATTATATGCCTTATGGTTTGCTGAACATTTTGGCAGTATGTGATATTACTGACTAGGCATCCTTCTGTTCTGCTGGCAGGGATATTGCGGAATGTGCTATTTTGGAGTGCCAGTCTTTCTTTACTTTAATACATGTTAATGAACATTCCACATACAAAGCATGTCACTGTTAAGCTTTAATTTAACAGGTCTAAAAGTATGATACGATTCCAAAGTATGATTTTTTTAACATAAACATTCAAATATTCTTTTACATTATTTTCTAAATCATTACAATGTGAAGCTATTGTCATTCTCTTCAGTTAAGAGGTCATATCATTTATAAAACCTTTTTGATATAGCCAAACAATCCTCGCTTTTGTCAATCATTTGTTTATCAACAAACCAAAGATCCTCTATTAGATCTTCTATTAAGATATGACCTTATACCATTTATTTATTATTTCATGCCTTTATTGTTTTACAAATAACTAAAGCAGCAAACATCCAATACAGAGGTGGTATTCAGCAGGTTCTGACCAGTTCTGGAGGACCAGTAGTGGAAATTTTGAATAGTTTGGAGAACCGGCAAATACCACCTTTGACTGCCCCAGCCCCCATCTATTCTCTGCCTGCCAGCTGATCAGCTGGGTCTTCTTTTGTTGCCCTGCACAGGACAATGGAGCTGGAAAGCAGGTTAGTGGGGTGGGGAGGGAATGGGATTTTGCAGTAACCTTCCCCCAGGAGTGGGGAGGGAATGGGGATTTTGCAGTATCCTTCTTCTGGAGTGGTGTGGGAATGGAGATTTACAGTATCCTTCCCCTGCCATGCCCACAACCACGCCCACCAGCCACACCCACAGAACCAGTAGTAAAAAAAAAATTGAATCCCACCACTGATCCAACATACCTTTCTGTTCCTTTTCATCCCAGAACAACCCAGTGAGATGAGTTGGACTGAGAAAGAATGACTGGCCCAAAACCACGCAGGTGGCTTTCATGGCTCTAAAGTGGAACTAGAACTCATGGTTTTCTGCTTTCTAGCCTGGTAACTTAACCGCTAAAACAAAGTGGTCTCAATTACGATGATCAGGAACAAACTTATCTAAAACTATCTGACAAAAGGGGTGTTGGTCCTACCTGAACGCTTCTTCTCGGGGAGCCGAAGGGAGAATCCAGGATGGGTAGTCTCTAGTCTCATAGCTCTGCAGACCGAGTTGGAAAAGCGAATCCAGCTGCTCCTCGTTCTCTAACAGATAGCCTATTTGATACTGCAAGAAAAAAAAACATTTCCTCCCTACTCCGACCAGACAGAATACAGGGTGGGACTGGATTCTCCCTTTGGCTCCCCGAGAAGAAGCGTTCAGGTAGGACCAACACCCCTTCTCCATGGAGCCGAAGGGAGAATCCAGGATGGGACAGACCAAAGCTGGCTGATGGCTGTCCTACGGGAGGGAACTGGATTGGTCGGAGGTCCCCACTTCTACATGAACGCCCTGCAGGACTCGTCTTCCAAAGGACGCCTCTGCTGAGTCAAAGGAGTCAATTTTATAATGTCATATGAATGGGGTCACAGATGACCAAGTCGCAGCTCTACAAAAGTCCAGAACCAAAGCCTGCATTGCCCAGGCTGCAGTGGTTGCTGCACTCCTGGTTGAGTGTGCAGTGATTCTCCTGGACACAGGAAGAGCCAGTAACTCATAGGCCTTCGCAATACAGGCTCTAAGACAGCAAGCAACCCATGGTAGATAGTGTCACCCTGCGACCCAAAGTTGATGGCTGAAAGAAAACGAACAGGGCTTCAGTCCTCCTAAAAGAGGAGGTCCTTTTGATGTATATACGGAGGGCCCTCCTAACGTCCAAAGTGTCCCATTTTCTCTCCAGTGCATGGGTAGGCCCTGGACAGAAGTCAGGCAAAATCAACTCCTATGAGTGATGGAATAAGGAGTTCACCCTGGGCAGAAAGGTAGGGAGTGAGTGCCCCCCTGTCGGTTTATGTGGGCCTTGGTGGCCACATTGCCTGTGAGGAGAAAAACCTGTCTCCCCATCACTTCCTGCCTTAGATCCTTGAGAGTTAAGCTGGCAGCCCTGAGCTCTAGCCAATTTATGTTGTGGGCGAGCTCCTCCCATGACCACCTAACCTGGACTCCCAGGTGGGCTCCCCAACCATACAGACTGGCGTCAATGATGATGGTAATCCTCTGGGGCTCCCTGTACAAGCAACCCTGAGTCACCCGTGCCCGCCTTCTGGTAGCAGGAACCACTGCAGGGGTCGAGGATGGAAGCGTGCCCTGGGACGATCCCAATGCACAATGTCATCTTGCTGAGAAGTTGAGACAGCAAGATGATAGGTGCCTCTCTGTCAGACAGGATCTGTGATGTGACGTCCCTTATACTGTCTCGATGCTCCTGTGAAAGAAAGACCTGGCCAGTTAAAGTGTCTATGATAGTCCCCAAATGCAAGAAATGGTTCGATGGTACTAGGTGGCATTTGTCCAGGTTTATCGAGAACCCATGCTCTCAAAGTTTCCTGATTGTCAACATCATATCCTCCTCCACCTGGGGTCTGGAAGATGTCATATCCTCCTCCGCCTGGGGTCTATCAGGATGTCATCCAAATAGCATAGGATCCTTATGGGTAAGGATCTGAGGTATGTCGCTATGGCCGCCAGGAGCTTGGTAAAAGTCTGTGGGGCTGATGACAGGCCGAACGGGAGAGCCCTGTATTGAAAATGGTGGCCTCCATAGAAAAATCTCAGGAACTGATGGAGGTTGAGGTCTATGGGCACATGGAGGTAGGCCTTTGTCAGGTCTACCAAAGCCAAAAAAATCTCCCTCCCGCAGGCCCTGTAGGATAGAGCGGAGGGAGTGCACCTTGAATCTTTGGTAGATTAGATGCCTGTTGAGCCCTTTCAAGTTAAGGATTGCTTGTGTCCCCCCCCCCCCGAGGCCTTTGGAATCACAAACCAAATTGAATAGAACCTCTGTCTCTCCTGGTCTCCAGGAACTGGATGGATGGCCCGAACGTCCAGCAGATGGTGGATTGCCGATTCCATGAGATCCCTCTTTGAGGGGTCCCTTGAGACAGGGCAGTGCACAAAGGCACTGGGGGGGAGGAAAGAAACTCCCAAGAGAGACCTGACCATAAAGTTGTCAGGATCCAAGTGTCTGTCGTGATCTGTTCCCACCTCTGCCAGAACAGTCCCAGATGGCCCCCTGTGGGAGAGGAGGCTTGGGTGTCACTTGTTGCATCTAAAAGGTCTGTTGGAACCCCGAAATGACCTTCTGTCATCTTGCTTCTGATGCCCTCTGGTGGCAAAGGCCGGTCTATCAGCCTGAAATGAGAATCTTTGGAAGAAGGGCCTACTTTGATGGGGAAAGCTTGCCCCAGCTTCCCCATTTAAAGGAGGGCTTTCTGTAGTAGCGTGGAGACCTGTAATCAAAACACCTCCCCTGGGAAGGCAGGATCTTTCACTTGTCCCTGGTTTCCATAAAAAAAAGGGATCCAGGGCCTTCCCAAAAAGCCTCTCTCCCTTGAAGGGAGCAAATGCCATCTTCCATTTGTTTCTGGCGTCCATCTGGCAGTTTCTTACAGATGAGGCCATGGCTCTGGAGGAAGTTTTGGCTGATGTGAGGGTGGCATTAGCTGTTGATTGAGCTGTGGCTATTATTTTATTTAAGTCCTGATGCACTCTGAGGTCCTCAGGTGGGATTATACCCTGCAGCTGCCGCAACCACCCATTAAATAAGGTAGACTCAGACCCACTGGGGCGAGTGTTCCCCCCCCCCCCAGGGGACTCTTGCTGCTTTTTAATCACATTCATAAATGTCTGGGGCACAGGTACAGTGTCCACCACAGATGCTTTTTCCATGAATATGTAATCTTCCTGATCCTCCCCCTCTGGGGGAAGATCCCAGTGACCTTGTCCCTTTTTTAAAGATGAGCCTTAACCAGCAGAGTCTTGGAGAGAGCCAGCTGAAAAAGGTCCTTAAAGGAGGGGGGACCTGCTACCTCCGACTCCCCGTCCGAAAAGCCCTCTCTGGAAGGAGGTCCCTCTCGGAAACATAAGGCTGGCTTCTTTCCGAAGGGGATGCAGAACTATTTCTGAAGTAGATCAGCTGTTCTGCAGAAGCCTGCTCCTGCCCCTGAGGAACGCCTCTGTTGGTGTCCAAACCAGGCAGCTGGTGCAGCTGGTTGACTTAAGCCTGAAATTCTTGTCTAATTGTTGAGAGATCCAGGCTCTCATGAAGGATGGCATCTCTTGCCTGTGGGTCTCCTCAGGCCGCAACCCAGCCACTATAGGGTAAAGGTGGCTTTTTTATTTTCAGGCCCAGGTCTGGTTCTGCTGGAGGCTTGGCTTCCAGGTGCAGCAATCAAAAATCATTGTGGTGGCTCAGAATTATTATGAGTGGCTTTTGCCTTGATTTGGAGGTTTCCCTGCAAATCCAGGATATCAGGCAGTCAAATATTGTCTATCTGCCAATTGGTTTTGCTGTCTGCCATCTTGTGGGAGCAGAGCAGAGATGACCCTGTTTTCAGCCATCTTGGAGTCTCTCATTGCCTTATCAAACTCCTTATCTAGGGCTTTATGTCTATGCCTGGCCTGCCTATCCTCTGCCCTAAAAGATCTTTTGGGGGCTAGGGTCCTAGCTTTGATCCTAGCTGCTGCCTCCACCCCCGCAGACCTGGACTTAGTTGATCCCCTTGCAGCTCTCTCCCTACTCTGCTGAGGAGCTGATAATTCTTGGCCAGTTCCCCTGGCGGCCATTTTGAGCCTGCCAAAAATAATTGTCACTGTCAGGGAGAGAGAAAAGGAAAAAGGGGGCAAAAGAAAAATAAAAACAAAATTTATTTGATCTAAAGCTGTCTGCTTTGGTCACAGCAGCTGTCCACCACTTCAGGAGGCTAGTGCGACCCAGAAGTGGTGAGCTCAGCACAGCTCCGCAATTTAAGGCAAGAGTCAAAGCAAAAAGGAAAAAAAATGGCTGACTCTTTAAAATTGCTACAAGCCCTGACAGATCAGAGGCTTGTGAGCCAGTGCTGGCTGCACCGCAATCAATTTGGCAATCTCAAGCGTCTCACAGCTGCCACGGCGCTCTGGTGACTGGACAGGGAGTGAAGATTCAATCCAGATGGCCAGTACCCACCCCCAAGGGACAATCCTGGAGACGAACTGCAGAATTGTCCTGAAACGTCTGAAATGGCCACCGATGCCAAAAAGGGGCAGAAGCGCCTTGCGGTTTTTGTGGCTAGCACAGATCAATAAGAACGGACTGGGAGAAAGTGAGTTGAATAAGACACTGACTCCCCCCCCCCCATCCTGGGCCACACGGGCTCTCAGGGGTACCTCCAACCAAATTTATAATCACAATTCCAAAAACCAGTCTACCAGCAAAGAATTTTTTTAAAAGGCAGTCAAAAAACAAACAAACACGAAAAAGAAAACTGTCAAACCTGCTCTAAGCCACTCGAAGAGTAAAAAAAAAAGCTCAATCCAGGGTGTGAAGATTGTTCTACAATCTTAACTATTCAGAGCCCTTAAAGGGTGGTCTGAACATGCTCAGACCGAGTGATGAACTGGGGACTGTTACCAGGGGATGTGTCCTCAGTTTTTCAACTCGGTCTGCAGAACTATGAGACTAGAGACTACCTATCCTGGATTCTCCCTTTGGCTCAGTGGAGAATGACCTAGGGACTGAAAGATTAAAAAATAATCTAAACAAGAACATTTATCATGGAGATGACAAAAAAGTATATTTCTGTTTAATTAAATTTAGCTTTAATCATATGATTCCATTTTTTCTCCTGAGGTAGATTCCAAAATCTGAAGGTGGAAAATGTATCTCAGATGACTGTGTCATTAATATGTGGTGTCTCTTTGAGATCAACTTTCTTTATACTGTTTAAAAACCATATAGATAACTATGATATATCAGCCTGACAAAATATGTGGGTGGCACATAGCTCCATTTTTATTTAATATCAAGGAAACTATTGAAGATAGTAAGTTGCATAAGGACTGTTTTATTGAAGAATAATTCAAACCAGGCAGATGTCCCCTTAGTTAATTAAGATGGAGATATATGTATCTGAAGAAAGATTCAAGTTCTCTTAAATCAGGTTACACTCCTTTTTAAAAATATTTGCAATATTCTTGGATTTTGCTTTTCATCTGGTAATCCACAGGGTAACTGAGTACCTTTGACAAGTTGGGATTTATCAAGTGTATCAGCTACACTTTTTATCAAGTAAAGCAACCAAGGTTATTACATCAATGCTGTAAAAAGAAAAATCACAAGAATACTTGGCCCAGAACACAGTAAAAATCATATTATTTTGTTAGCTTTACGTGGGTTGCGAGTTTACAAAGTATTTGCAGTATTTTTTAAAACTCTAAAAGGTCCAAGATTCCAAAAGAGTTGCCATACATTAGACTAACTTTCCAGTTTGTCTAAGATCAGAAAAAAGTTCTTATCTGTGTTCCACCAAGATTAGATACATGACTGATAAACATGAGAGGTGTATTGATCCAACAACCCTCTCCATTTTCTCAAGATATAAGCAAGAATTTGATTTAGATAAATGTGATTACACAATGCAATGGACACCACAGATATGCTACTTCACGAAATAGTATCACACATACCTAAGCAACCATGTTCACAAAGAACCTTCCCAGCTTGTCACAGAGAAGCTCACATTTTGGTGCAAAGAAGAATATATCTGAAAAGCAGCAAAGTATTCCATAGTTGCAGATTTTAAAAAAAAAATATCTATCATTTGCAGTTTCAAATTATTGTAGGGAAAAATAGTTATAGCAAGCTCTACCAGACTGGTAAGGATGTAATGGAATGTGTTTCAGAGATATCCAATAAATACAGTTCTTTAATATAATTGCTTCTCTCCAACTCAAACTCTATTCTAATTGTATTTATTACAATGGGAGGAAAAGGCTGGAGTTCACTCAAAGATGTAAATGTCTGGTATTAGTCAGCTGCTAATGGAAGGACCAGATTGTTTTATTCTGAGCAGGAAACACATGCTGGCTTGGAAAAAGACCAGTCCAACTTCTTAAGCGTATCTGTTCAAAAGCAATCAATGGGTGTAAACTTATTTTTGGCCAGTTCTTGCCATTTTAAATACATTACAATGATAAAGCCCAGCATGCTGAATATGCATTCAGAGACAGACAAATGTGAATTCTTTTAAATAGGCAGCTGAAAAGAATAAAGGATTTATCATAAAGAAGAATTGCTGCAAATTTTGTACATTTACTAGGCATTGCGCTTGTATGTACCATTAATTGAGTTACCACCAACTTGCATAGACCATTTGTGTATAGAAATATATTCTGAGATTGCTCCTTTTTGCCCTTGATGAAAAGACTTCTACTCAGTGAAAAGAATTCTCTACATCTTAGAGTGCCTGTTCAATTAAACTTGCAGAATCAGTGAGCAGATAACTGGCGCTTACATTTCCTACTGTGTAGATTTTTTTGGTATGGAGTCCTAGCAGATTGATGTTTGTCATCCTTTTTACTAACATAAAAGCAAGCTTTGTTCAAATCAAAGCACATATTAGTTGGAAAGAGTCAAAACAATTCCAATAAGTAATAGCAGGCTGAGAATGTTTGCACTGAGGTCAGAGTTTGTTCCATCCTTCTTTGATGCATTCTGAAAAGTTGTCTTAAGAAAATGCCAAATAAAGCACATGGTGTTATTGCTTTAAAAATCTCCATACAGTCTAGAAAGTTTGCAGAGCTCAAAAGATTACATTAAAAGATAGTGTACCCAATAAAACGTTGCAGTTAGTGGCAACATATATAACACAGAAAGCATTTCTTAAATTATCACAGATTAATCCTTAGAGCAGGGAAGTAATGCTGAGAAATAGTAACTTGTCTAATGAGCTCATGGAAGAGGTGAGGTAATTCCAGGTTTGCAGCTCTTCCTCTAATCAAATACTAATGCTAATACTGTGAAATATAAACTCAGACTCCTCCTACCAGGCAAATGAGCTTCTTAACTGATTTGGAAAATGTTCAAAATTTGCTTGATAATTAGTTCCAATATTTAAGTTTATGAATGCCAAATTTAAGCAACTTGATTCACACAGTATATGGGGAGTTGTTCAATATTTGAACTCATTAGTTATATCTTGGACAAGCATTATTCTTGAATCATTAAGTTGTCCCTTCATTCAACTGTACTAGGAATTACAACTAACAAGGGCTGAGTACTGCTGTTCAACTGGCATGGATCTAGAAGTCCACTTTATCAACATGTTAGGAGGAAATAAGACCATGCTATGTCCTGTAGTTTTCCTCAAGCAACTGCAGACTGCAAATTCTAAATTTGTCTGCCTTTGAAGCTATGATCTTAAACAAAAATTTTGATCCTTTACATTTGATTCTATCATTGGTTCATATGGCAAATATCAATCTATTATAATCACCAGCTGTCTAAAATATAGGGTAAAACGTGGATGGTTATTTGCTTGTTTTTAAAAACTGATAACAGAATTTGGGAACTATGTATTGCACCATTGAATGGGACCCATTCCATGTTCCCTGTATTTTTTTTCTTCATATCACTCTTGTCAGCAGTTTTACTATTCTTATCATGTCAGCCTCAGCTGAATGTTATAGAAGAGATCAAGCTACATGATAAATATTGAGCTCTCCCCCAATATCTTCACCCCAAAATTAAGTCACTAACTCACCTAGTATTCAGTAGACTGTTAATTATCCCCTCTTTGCAGTATGGTTTTGAACACCAGACACCTTTCAGCACAGTGTAACTTTTCCCCCTATGCCCTGAATGTCAAGTTATATGAATTCAGCTTTGCTGTGTGACAGAATTGACTGGCAAACAGCAATAGGTGTGTCC